>NW_006159659.1:1426887-1429931 GCF_000334495.1 Tupaia belangeri chinensis | reverse complement strand
CGAAAAGTTTCCCTGTTTGCAGATGACATTATTGTATACATAGAAGACCCAATAGTATCCACGAAAAAACTCCTCAAAGTAATAAATGCATACAGTAAAAAGTGGCGGGATGCAAAATTAACGTACATAAATCTATAGCATTTCTATATACAAACAAGCAGACAGAGACAGAACTGAAGAAAGTAATCACATTTACCATAGCCACAAGACGCATAAGATACATATGAATAAAACTAACTAAGGAAGTTGAAGACTTCTACAAGGAAAACTATAACAACCTTAAAAAAGAAATAAAAAAGGACACAAAAAAGTCGAAGGACATCCCATGTTCCTGGATTGGCAGAATTAATACAATCAAAATTTCAAACCTACCCAAATTAATCTATATATTTAATGCAATCCTTATAAAATTATAAGAGACATTCTTCACATATCTAGAAAAGACAATCATAGAATTTGTCTGTAATCATAAAAGACCCTATATGCCAAAGCCTGTGCAAGGAGACTGGAGTTGGTGGCACCTCACTCCCTGATCTCAAAATATATTATAAAACTGTGATAATAAAAACAGCATGGTATTGGCACAAAAACAGACATGAAGGCCAATGGATCAGATCCCAGAAATAGACCCCAAAACATGCAGCCAACTGATATTTGACAAAGGGTATTAGTCAATCCAGTGGGAAAAGGTAAACCTCTTTAGCAAATGATACTGGAAAAACTGGATATCCACCTGCAGAAAAATGAATCTGAACCCCTGTCTGTCACCATTAACAAAAATCAACTCAAACTATATCAAAGATCTAAACCTAAGACCGAAAACTATAAAACTGCTGGTGGAAACCACTGGGGAAACTCTAGAGGACATTGGGGTAGGCAAAGACTTCTTAAATAAAACCCCCAAAGCACAGTCAATAATCTCCAAAATAGATAGGTGGGATTACATCAGATTAAGAAGTTTCTGTGCAGCAAAGGACAATATAATTAGCATGAATCTACAACCCTCGGAATGGGAGAGAATTTTTGTTAACTGTGCCTCAGATAAGGGACTGATAACCAGAATGCACAGGAAACTCAAGCAGCTTACCCAGAAGAAAATGATTAACCCATTTAAAAAGTGGGAAAATGAGCTGAATAAACAACTCTCTAAGGAAGACATATGAACAGCCAAAAAGCATATGAAAAAATACTCAACATCCCTCATCATAAGGAAGAGTGAATCAAAACATCAATGAGATACCACCTAACCCCAGTCAGAATGGTAAAGATTTAAAAAAAAAAAAAAGATAAGTGCTAGAGGGTATGTGGTGAAAGGGGAACACTCTATATTGTTGGTGGCATTGTAAATTGGTCCATCCTCTGTAGAGAACAATATGGAGGTTCCTCAAAGACCTTCAAATAGAACTACCATATGATCCAGTAGTTCCACTACTGGGTATCTTCCCAAAGGACAGGAGAACACTCAGTCGGAAAAGTGCTTATGCAACTATTTTCATTGCAGCATTATTCACAATTGCTAAGACTTGGAACCAACCCACATGTCCGCAAACAGATGAATGAATTGAAAAAGTGTAGCGCATATACTGCATGGAATACTATTCAGCCATAAAAAAACAAGTCCCTGGTATTTGATAGAAAGTGGATAAATATGGAAGGTTTGTTGCTGAGTGAAGCAAGTCAGGCTATGAAAGAGAGACATTATCTCCAGTTAACATATACTGACTGTCTGCACTCTGTAGTAGAGACTGAAAGTCTGGGCGACAAAAAAGCATTAAAAATTGTTATGGACACTAGAGACAAAGTGGAAGGACAGTGTGGGAGGGGAAGAGCATAGAAAAGGAAATTTGGGGAAAAAATAGTAAGGTGTAATACAGTTGTGGGACACAGATATGGTTTATTATCTGTTAATGAGGATGTGTATACTATACTCAACTGGGCAGGACTGAGTTGCATATCATGCTGGGTAAAGTCTCTTTAAAATCTAAACTATGTATTACAATTGAATGTATAAATAATAATAATAAAGAAAAAACTTGGGAGAAAGGGAGGGAATGAAAATTTCTTGATAAAAGAGTAAAAAGTTTAAACTACACAAAACTTTAAACTTTTAAATTGATGCATAATAATTGTACATATTTATGGAGTACAGTGTGAATATATTATGTAATGATCTAATCACAGTAATTAGTATATCTATAATCTGGAACATTTATCATTGTGTTGGGAACACTTGAAATCTTTGTCTTCTAGCTATTTTGAAATATACAGTAAATTATTGCTACAATAGTCATCCTTTCTTTTCTCTCTCAAGTCTAGTTTACTGAATATATTTAATCCAAATACACAGCTATGATCCCCCCTTCTCGTTCCCCCTGATGCTATAATTGATGCTATCTATGTAGTGTTCCATAGAACACTTGAACTCAGTCTTCCCATCTAATTGTATTTTTTGTTTCTGTCAGCCAACTGCTAAGAGCATTAGTTTTATAAAAAAAAAATTGTAAGATTTATAATCTGAATACAAACTTCTATTTTTATCAATCTGATTTTACACAGTAGAAGCACCATGAGGAACATTATCATAGGCCTTAAATAAATCTTGAGAAGCAATATAGCTTTTTGATGAACAGACTCCCCTACTTCCCAAGATTATGATTGGGCAATACCCTTAGTTTAGGAATAATAGTTCTAAGAATTAAATATGTTGTATTTGTGGGACTTCGAACAGTATCCAACACATAATATGTTAATAAATGTCACCTTTCTCCACCATTTAAAAGAAATCAAATTAAATAAATCTTGAGAAGCAATATAGCTTTTTGATGAACAGACTCCCCTACTTCCCAAGATTATGATTGGGCAATACCCTTAGTTTAGGAATAATAGTTCTAAGAATTAAATATGTTGTATTTGTGGGACTTCGAACAGTATCCAACACATAATATGTTAATAAATGTCACCTTTCTCCACCATTTAAAAGAAATCAAATGACAAATATAAAAAAAAAAAAATCCAAACAAGCATGGTGTCTACATTTAAATACA
>NW_006159659.1:1405902-1426725 GCF_000334495.1 Tupaia belangeri chinensis | reverse complement strand
GGCAGAAGGGAACAGACCCCCCCCCCCCCAGTTCATTTGCAGACTTATGAGTAGGAGAAGAAATGTGTATGTTTGTATACCATCTAATTTTGGGTTGGTTTGTTATATAACATTATGTGTCAATAGCTGACTATATACTAGGTAGTTTATGTGTTAGAGCAGAGGTTGACAAATTATGGCCTGTGGGCCAATTCTGGTCCATGCCTATTTTTGCATAGTCCATGAGCAAAGAAATGTTCTTCATATTTTTGGAATTTTTTTTCTAAAAAACAAACAACAAAAAAAAATAAAGAAAGAAGAATATGCAACAGAGACCATATAGGGCCTACAAAGCTAAAGTATTGGGGTGTCAGAAAAGTCATAACGTATTTTTTCTGTGTTTTTCTATGCAAAAATTGCATCATGATTTTTCCAACAACCCAATACTTGGTGGCTAGCTCTTTACTGAAAAAGTTTGTTGATTTCTAGTCTACACTAAAATGTAAAGAAGAGAAAAAGTCTCCCTATAGCCATGGCAAAGGAAGGAAAATTTTTATGGACCACTTTCCTGGTGGATGTCTATCCCTAGCTGAACTTTGTATGTTGCTGAATGGGTAAAAGACTGTCACACTTTGGAGGAATGCACGTGTGTCTGTGTGAGAAGGAACAGAAGATGACGATTGCAGTGCTTTCTGTAGCTCACTGACATGAACAATGCTGGCCATTAGCAGTGTTTTGAGCAAACAGCACTATTCACATGAATAACCAAGGGAAAGACTGACAAAAAGGTTATGAACTGTAAGTTCTGCAGGTCTAATAATATTGTGTGGCCTCTCTATTTTACTATATTTAGTTAAGAACAATTCCTAAACCCCTCCTATTTTTTATTTAAATTTATTTATTTACATTCATTCACCGTACATCATTACAGCATACAAAATAAGATTTTACATCCAGAATACACTATATATTGGCTCAATCAAGCACATTAACATACATGTTATCATCAACAAATAATTTACCATTTCCTGTTTTCTATATATTTTCCTTTTTTTTCCCCATCCTTGATTCACTATTGCTCAGCCTCTGCCATCTCCCACCCTCCTCCCACACTGTCTCTGGTATCTATGGTTGCTTTCTATACCCTTTCCCTCCCATATTTTATTGATTCACTAAAGATCTTAATTAATCTAAATATTTTCAATAGCAAGCGCAGCTGATATATACATATCCATGAACATGAGTCTGACTTTAGGCATAAACCTCAGTGAGTAGAATGAACATACAATAAAGTAGCACCTAGCTGAGGCTATATAGCTTACTGCAGTCATCAAATAGATAATTTTTTTTGTGGGGGAGGTTTGCCATAGGGCACGTGTGCTCGCCAGACAGACAGAAGAGACAGAGAGACAGAAAGCGAGAAACCACCTCCCGGGGGATGGCCACACTGCAATCCCTTCTCCTCCATTCTCCTCTCGGGATTTTGGGCATGCATGCACACGCGCCTGGCGTGAGTTTTAAGCCACCGGGTCCAGGACTCGAACAGCGGTCAACTATATGGGAGTCCAGCGACATGGCCATTATGCTAACTGCTGGTCCCTCAAATAGATATTTTTAATGCCTTTTTTTAATTTCAAGAAAAACAGTTTTAGTTTTTTTCTGAAACTTTTTTTCAACTTAATTTACATTCACTCCCTAAGCATCGTCACAGCATACATAATGTGATTTCCCATCCAGAATATACTGCATAGTGGCTTAATCATGCATGTTATCATCAATAATTTTCCATTTCTAGTTTCAAATATATATATATATATATATATACACATATTTTAACCTCTATTTCTGACACTCTGTCCTTTCCCATCCTTTTCTCACACTGTCTCTGGTTTCTACAGTTGTCTTCCATTCCTTTTCCCCCACATTTTATTGATCACACAATTTCTTAAATAAGCTAACTACTTTCAATAGCAAGTTCAGCTGGTAATTTCAAGAAAAGCAGTTTCAACTTAAATCAAAGAAATCCTAAGGGACTTTGCTTAAAACTTAAAGCCAGGAGACAGGTTAGGATTCTGTTCAAATAGATACATGAACCTATCAACAGCTCAAGACAGGACAAAAATCCCTAAAACTGGACAACAAAGCCTAGAAGAAAATCTTCTGGCAGAGCTATTTCTACCTTTGTTGTCCCTTGATCTACATTTTTAGCATTGACTCTCATTGGACAGTGGGCTCCTAAAAAGCATGATGAAAAACAACGTCCAATAGCAGACCGACTATGCACTAGTATGTACAATTCCTGCCATTTTTCTTTGTCTCTTTGACTGTTGAATGAACAGGAAAAGGCAGTGAGAAGAGAAGCAGAGGCATTTAATAAGCTCCATCACTGGACCATACAACAGTTAATAATAAAAAGTAGTCACTGCTTATATCCAGATATATCTGTATTAGGAGACAAAAATGATTCTCTCTTTTTTTTTTTTTGGAGCGGTTTTTGCTATAGGGCACGTGCGCTCACCAGACAGAGAGACAGAAAGCAAGAAATCACCCCCCAGGGGGGATGGCCACACCACAGTCCTTTTTCCTCCATTCTCCTCTTGGGATCTTGGGCATGCATGCACACGCGCCCGGCATGAGTTTTAAGCGACCGGGTCTGGGACGTGAAACGCAGTTGACTATGTGGGAGTCCAGTGACATAACCATTACACTAACTGCTGGTCCCAACAAAAATGATTCTCTATATTTTATCAGTCTGTTGGTGGAGAAAGATCCTGAAGAGATACAAGTCATTAATCTTCAGCACTTACACAATATAGGCCAACGTTGTTTTTGAAGACTAAATTTTGGACTCTAAGCTACCCTTGGTAATTCCTCTTACCAAAATATTATATAAAGAGGTGCAGGTAAGTATAGCATTAGGTTGTTTCTTAAAAATAAAACTTAGGTTTTTTAGTGTATTATTTTATTTATAAGTAATTTTAAAAGGGCCTAAAATTGAATTACTAATTTGGAAAGAGATTCAACATTGGTAATATACATGTACACACACCAACCACACACACACACACACACACACACACACACACACACACACATCAGCTACCTTTACTGTTTAAAAGAAATCAGATGGTAAGTGTATTATGACCAAGAAAACAATGTTCCTTATGGAAAAGTCAGCAAGTAGTTTCTCTGTGTCACAAATGAAATTATTTGCTACTCTCTGCCTAGGAGGTCTCCCATTATTGTTAATTTATACCTCATTCTAGCCTTTACTGACACTCTGATCCTATCAATACAGCATTTGAGCCTTAAATTTGTTCTAATTAAAAAAATATCTGGAGCTATGAACTTGCTATTTAGAGTTTCATTGTACTTATATTTAAACAACAGAAAGAAAGTGCAAAATAGTTATTGACCTGAAAAGAACATACATTTTTTGAAACCAGGAATGCATGGATATATTAATCTTAGGGCAAAAGTATGTATTTTGTTGGTTTGAGGCTGATGGAATTTATGAAAAACTTTGATCCTGTTCTAGGCTTGTCTCCACATCTCTTGTCACCTCAGTTACGTCAGCTTACGTGTATTTTTTTATCAGATCTAATTCAGACCTTTCTGAGGTGATATGAGGATATAAAGAAAGATCCCTTCACCCAAAATAGCTCATTAACTGAATGCTTAAAGTGGAGGCAATATTTGAAGGAAAAGAGGCCTTTTGGGAGGCATAGAGATACCTCAAAGATAAACATCAGTTTCTCAGTTTTAATGGATTCAGTTTCATGGACTATGAGGAGTGGACATAAAAACTTGCCTTTAACTTATCCTTGGAGAATAAGACATCATTTGTGAGATGGCTTGATTTATCTGGAGACAAATCACATTAGGGCAGGAACACTATCCCAATAGCTGAACATCTTTGACCATCAAGATTGAGTTTCCTGTCCTAGGAAGATAAGAAAAGCTTTCCTCAAATGCAAGGAAGTAGCCTTGGTTAATTTCAAATATCCATTATGCTTCTGCAACCTCTAGATGAATTCTGGTGAAGGCATGATGTCTGAGCTCCTAAGGTGCTCCATGAAATCTCAGTTTTTAATGACTATACAGTCACATTTTCATATTAAACTGTTCAACATATAGTTTATTGACATTATGTTTGAGTCCAGCTTCCCATCACAAGACTCCACACTATTTCATCCCATCTCATCCAACATATTCCATTCATTTTCATGGTATTCTATCCCATTTTATTCCATTTTTCTCCATAACTATCCTTTATGTACCTACTCTGTACAAAGCATAGTTGGGTGCTGATAGAAGGTGAACTAGGCATTGTAAACCCATCAAGGATAAGGGCCAGCAGGTGGTGTAGTGGTTAAGGTGCTTGACTCCCCACATGGTCAACCACAGTTTGAGTCCTTGACCTGGCAGCTTGAAACATGCTGGTTGCATGTGCATGTGTGCCTAAAATCCCAAGAGGAGAATGGAGGAGAAAGGACTGTGGTATGGCCAACACCCCTAGGGGGTGAGTTCTTGCTTTATCTCTCTGTGTCTCTCTGGTGAGTGCATGTGTCCTATAGCAAAAATCTCTCTCTCAAAAAAAATCAAGGATCATAGAATCCGATTGGAAAGACCAAATTTTACATATGAGACAAATTATAAATGACAAAACTACATGCAAGTAAATTATAATTTGTAAACATACATTCAGTATTTAAAAGAAAGGAAATGTATGCTTAGGTAATTAGAGATGGCTTCATGGAAAAGATGGACTTGAACTTAGATCCAATAAACAATGAGATTTGGGGAAAACAGATGGGAAAAGAGAGAGCTTTCTGGATAAGGGAAGTATGAGTAAAGACATATAGTTGAAGGGAAATAATTTTGTCTCTCTTTTCACATGCTTGCCTCATCCCATAGTTTGATCATTTCTACTCTATTGAGAGTATTGAGGAGAATTTTTCATTCTTCTTTATTCCTTTTACATAATGTTCTCCAATGGGAACTACTTTGCTTAATAAGATCTGAGGCAGACCAAGTTCCCCTGAAGTGTCTAGCTGATGGTTGCCTCAGAAGTGCCAGTTTCCCTTGTGTGGATCCCAAAGTCTAGACTTGGAGTAAAGAAGTAGTAGAAATAATGCTGGTATTTTACCCCCTATTTCATCCTTCCATTCTTTTATCAATTGGCTCAAAATTCAAAGAGACAGAGTATGAATTATTACTTGTGGACCACAATATAAGGCATTAATAAACAGCATGTTAGAATGAATAGAAATGAAGAGGACAATGAAGAGAGAAGACTGGTCAGGCAAAGTGTTCGTGGCAGAAAAGAAAAGTAAGTGATGAGTGGGATAATAAGAAAGGAGCAGAACGCAGAAGGTCCTGGTTGCCAAAGTATAGATGGGAATGTCCATAGCTTAGTTGCTACAAGAAAGGTGTAAAATTAATTTCAACACAATGAGTTAAATGTTATTATAAAATTTATTTCAAAGAATGGGAGAGGCAAATTCTGCTTAAGAAGTATGTGAAGAGGTACAGGAGGAGGAGAGTGAGATAATCTTGGAAGATTTTACAAAGATGGTACATTCCACAATTTATGGATGGTTCTCTGTGTCAGCAGCATCTCTCTCATCTCCAGCCCAGCAGCTGTTTAAGAGGCAGGAAGGGATGAGGCTGAGCAAGTAGACAGAGAAGAATATTAAAGAGTTTGTGCTGGGGTCAACAAGTGGCATGGTGGTTAAAGAGCTGGACTCCCACATGGCTAACCGTGACTTGAGTCCCAGACACAGCAGCTTGAAACTCACGCTAGACATACATATGTGTGTTTCCCAAGAGAGAAATGGAGGAGAAGGGACTATGCCACAGCATAGTCATCCCCTCTGGGGAGTGATTTCTCACTTTCCCTCTCTCTATCTTTCTCTGGTGAGTGCAGGTGCCCTATAGCAAAAAACAAAACAAAACTAAAAAAAACTTAAAAAAGTGTTTGTGCTAGGTGCTGGGGGCAAGAAGAGGCCCTTGGAGTTTGTTTCATTGTACAAATTCATATATCCCAGCATAGAAAATTTAGGAGCTTTAAGAATGTGTCCCACGGGAACAAACATACCACGTGAAATCTGACATGACCTTAATTGGCAAGAGTTCTTTGAAGAGGAAGACAGGCTACTTTGTTATTGATTCTACCACCTAAATATAAATATCAAATATAAATATCTGTTCAGAACTGTATCCTCAGTGCCCAGAAGAATATGGTCTGGGAGATAGGAGAAACTCAATTACTATTTGTTACATTTGTTTAATTTTGTATGAATAGCCAAATAGGAAGTGCAGCAAGTACAGCTTGCCCTCACTCTCACTCCTACCCCCATCCTCTCAGTCCCTACCCTCTCAGAGCATACCACCCTGTCCTCTAACTGTTAGTACTTGCATTTTTTTATCAAAAGGATTTCTTTGGCCATTGCAGTCTGTTGTGCTCTGCAGCTCAGGATAGGCCCAAAGGGCAAAGAAATAACTTCTTGAGAATTGGTGAATTAACACTCTAACTTTCCCTCTCCCTCATCTAATTCTGAGGTTTATGGCTCTGAGGCGCATGTTCTACAGTAACTTCCTCAGTACAAATAAGCTCTAATTGTCCATTGTGCCACTTTCTAGAAACACATATCTTGTATTAGCTGTCTTTTCTCTTCTGTCTCATATCCACACTCCTCTGGCAGTGTTTTCATAGATCATCTTCCAAGTAAACCAATGGCACTCAAGGTCTTGTCTCATAGGCTATGCCTAGAGAAACTCAAAATAAGATAGGAAGTGTTCTAAAAATATTTAAATTAATTAATGATTATTCTCTTATATTACCTTTTATGCTTATTGGAGTAGGTAACAAATTGATAGGCTGTGGCTGAATTTTCCTTGAAAATGTGTTTTTTCGGGGTGGCAATACTTGGGTACATTCATATATATGGCATGTGCTTGACATCCACATGATTTCCAACAGTCCTTACTATTCTCAAAGGCATTATCCCTACTAACTTCACACAAGGTTTGAGGGCATGTGAAATGTACTGGTTTGCAGCTACAAGAGACATGTGCTGTGGTTCTTCCATTCAGGGCCTTCTTACAAGTGCTTTGAATGATTAGAACATTCAGAAAGTGATAGATTCATCTTAGGAGTTATGCTCCTTGGTACTGAAATTATAATCCATTTGACTGAACTTTATGAAAGTGGTCATGAAAATAATGTCCACAGTGAGATTTTTAGAAATACATGTTGCCTTCTACATGTTTAAGGTGGCTGGATCTCACATGGCTGACTTCATGGTCCAGGTGCCTGATCCAGCAGTTTGGAAAACACACCGGGTGCATATGTATGCATGGCCCAAATCCCCAGAGGAGAATGGAGGAGAAGGAATTGTAGGAATGGAGGAAATGGCATGACCACTTCCCTGGGGAGTTATCTCTCTCTTGTTCTCTCTCTCTCATGAGTGTACACACCCTATAGCAAAAAAAAAAAAAAAAGAGCCAGTTGTCAAAAGTTTTGATATATGACAAGTTACACTCAAAGGATCAATTTTTAACAGTGATGATGAGGAAGAAATGGTTTTATTAGAAAGGGAGATGATATATAATAATATTAATTGTAAATGAGGGAGCAGAAAATCAGAGTTCTCCAGATTTATTTTCAGAAAATATATTATGTGATTGTAGGGGTTGGAAAATCAAATATCTTTTGGGCAATAGGGAGGAAACTTGGGCAAAAGTTGATTCTACAGTCTTGAGGCAGAATTTCTTCTCTCCAAGAAACCATAGTTTCTGCTCTTAAAGTCAATGAAAGTCATCAATTGATTAGATGAGTTCAACTAACATTTTGGAGGTTAGTATCTTTTTCTTAAAGTAAAATGGTTGTAGATGTTGATAACATCTACAAAATACCTTCACAATGACACCTAAGTTTAGTGTTGGATTAAGTAACCAGGCACTATAGCCTAGTCAAGTTGTCACATAAAACCAATCATTACAGTGAGGATGGAGAAACAGGAGCTTAGGAATGAGATTCAGAGTTAGGAAAAAGATAACGACCTCTACGAATTTTCAAATCATTTTAGTGGCCTTGACCTAAAGGTTTCTGTTACTCCATTATACATTTCCCCTCTCTGAAAGTCCAGTCAGACTTTTTCCCATCAATTCTCCTCACCCCCCTTTTTTTTATCCCCAGAGGGTGCATGTACTTGCCAGAGAAGGTGAGAAAGCATATCCCCAGTGGGTCATAGTCACACAAACAAGCTAAACTTTCAGCAATAGGAATAGAGAACTACCTCAAATTGATCAAGAGACTCTACCAAAAAAGATTTATAGCTAACCTCATTTAATGGTAAGACTAAATGCTTTCATCCTAATATCGAGAACATAGCAAAAATGCCCACTTTCATCATTCATATTCAACATAATGGTAGCTGTCCTAGCCACAGAAATAAAGCAAGAAAACAAAACAAATGGTATATAGAGTAGGCAGAAAGAAATACAACTGTCCCTATTTGCAGATGACATGAATACCCATGTAGGACATTTTGAGTAATCTACAGAAACACTCCTTGAACTAATAAGTGAGTTCAGTAAGGTTGCAAGATAAAACAACCAACCACACTTCTATAGATTAAGAACAAACTTTGGGCCGGCCACATAGCCTACTGGGTAAGGAAGCTGGATCCCACATAGCCAACCATAGTTGGAATACCTGCTCTGGTGGCTTGACAAACCCACTGGGTATGTATGCACAACCAGACAGGATGAATAAATTAAAAAGGGATTGAAACTCACACCAGGTGCATGCTCAAAATACCAGGAGGAAAATGGAGGAGAAGGAGTTGCAGTGTGGCCATCTCCCTGGGGAGTGGCTTCTCACTTTCCCTGTCACTGTCTCTCTCTGTCTCTCCAACTAGAGTATGGGCCCTATGGCAAAAACATAAAAAAACAAAAAAAGGAATTTGGAAACTGAATATTTTTTTAAATGTGACTTGCAACTGTTTAATGAAAATGAAAATGAAAACAGGTATAAACTGAACAAAAGAGGGAAGGGATTCATATACTCAAAAATTATAAAAAACTTACAAAAGAAATTACAGAAGACTTAAATCAATGGAGAGAAATACTGTGCTCATTTATTGAAAGACTCAGCACAGTAAAGATGTCAATCATTTTTAAATTGATATATAGATTTAATGCAACTCTTAGCAAAATCCCAGCAAGAATTTTTGTAGAAATAGACAAGCCTATTTTAAAATTTATATGGAAAAGCATAGGTTCAAGAATAGCTAAAACTGTCTTGAAAAAGAAGAATAAATTGGAAGGAATCATTCTACTCAGTTTAAAGCTTACTATTTAAACACAGTAATCAAGACAGTGTGGTATTGGTGGAGGGATAGACACAGATCAGTGGAACAGAAGAAAGAATCCAGAAATAAACCCGTACAATATGCCCGATATTTTTCAAAGATGCAAAAGCAAATCAAAGAATGAAATATTTTAAACAACTGGTACAAGAGATTTTGGACATTCATAGGCAAAAAAGAAATGAACCTTGATCTAAACTTATATCTTATACAAAAATCAACTTCCAGTGCAGTATATATTGAAATGTAAAATGATATATTTTTTAGAAATAAGCAGGAAAAAAATCTTTAAGATCTAAGGGAGTCAAAGACTTCTTAGGCTGAACACCAAAAACATGATCCATAAAAGGAAAATTTGATAAATTGGACCCAAATATATATATTTATAAACTTTCTCTAGGAAAAACCGTGTGACTAAAATGAAAAGATAACTTGTAGAGTAGGAGAAAATATTTGTAAATTGCACATCCAGCAAATGACTAGTTTATAAAGTATGTAAAGAAATGTCAAAGGTCAGAAGTCAAAAAGAATCTAATTAGAAAGTGAGCAAGATACATAAATAGATGTTTCTCTGAAGAAAATATACAGGTGCCATATAAACATGTGAAAAGATGTTCAATTTAATTTGCTGTTTAGAGAAATGCAAATCAAACTACAAAGAGATATCACTATACCATCTCAGAATGGCTAAAATGAAAACGTGACAACACTAAATGCTAGTAGATATGAGAAGAAACTTGATCGGTTATACATTGCTGATGGAAATGTAAAAAGATACAGCCAATCACAATTGCTAAGAAATGGATCCAACCCAAATGCCCACAAACAGATGAATGAATTGAAAATGTGTGGCCCTTATACTCTGTGGAATACTACTCATAAAAAACAAGACCCTGGCATTTGACAGAAAGTGGATGAATATGGAAGATTTACTGCTGAGTGAAGCAAGCCATGCTATGAAGGAGAGACATTATATATCTCCACTTAATATATACTGCGTGCCCTCACTCTATAGCTGAAACTGAATAACTAGAGGATATAGAAACATAGAAAATGGTTATAAATACCAGATACAGTGTGGGAAGAGGGTGGGTGAAGGAGGAGAGTTTGAGGAAAGACATTAAGGAGAAAAATTGTGAGGCAAGGCATTTATGGGACAAAGAAATGGGTTATTATCTGTTGAAGATAACATGTATATTATTCTCAACTGGACTGGTGACAAATGTATACATGTTGGAATATTCACTTTGCAAGCTAAGTGACATATGTGATTGAATGTATAAAAGAAACTGAAATTTAAAAAAGGTACAGCCAATCTGGAAAACAGAGTTTCATTAAAAAAACTGAACAAAGATGTATCATACAGCGCAGCAGTTATATTCCTGGGCATTTATTCAAGAGAAATGAAAATTTATTTTATGCAAAATTTGGAACACAAACTTCATAGGAACTTTACTTATAATAGTCAAAACCTGTAAAACAATCGAGATGTCCTTCAACAGGTGAACAGTTAAATAAACTGGAGTATATCCATACCACAGAATACTACTAAGCAATAAAAAGGAATGAACTACTAATATATTAATAGATATTCAGATTATTATCCGGAATGAACAATGCCATTCCCTAAGGGCTGCACCATACTATGTAAATCCATTTATGTGATATTTTTGAAGTGGCAATTATAGAAATAAAGAACAGATTGATGACTTCAGCTGTTAGAGACTGGAAGGAAAGTAGGTATAGTTATTGCCCATTGGTAACATGGATAATAACTGTATTATATATATTATATATAATAACTGTACTATATAGAATATATAGTATCTTGATTATGATGTTATATCTACAAATATACACATATGATAAAATTTTATAAGAGTAAATACATACATACATATACATCCACAAATAAATATATGTAAAACTGGTAAAATCTAGACAAAACAGATCACATAAATGTCAATATCTTGGTTGTAATATGGTTGTATACTTATGCAGGGCATATGTATGTATATGCCACTGGAGAAACTGGGTAAAAGGTATATGGAATCTCTCTATATTATTTCTTAAAACTTCATTTTATTAAAAAGTTTAAAAACAAAAAAACGGCACACAAAGCATCAGAGATTAAAACAATAAGAGATTTTATGATCAAATTTAGGTTCATATACTTTAAAAACTTACATAAAACAGACAATTCCCTAGAAAAATAAAACTTCTTAAAACTAACTAAACAGAAAACCTGAATAAATGTAATTATTACAGAATCTGACTCAATAGCTAAAAATTCATCCCTCCACAAGGACAAAACACTGGGCCTAAAATACTTTACTGGTAAATTCTACCAAATATTTAGGGAACATAGAATTCCAATTTTCTGTAGACTCTCTAGACAATAGAAAATGAGGAAATGCTTAATTATTTTATTGAGGCTAAAACATACACAGGCATTTTAAGAAAAAACTTTGATAACCACTAACTGATACAAATGCAAGCATCTTAAAAATATTATCAATAATATTTAGATTATTGTCAATATTTTATTTGTGATATTTGCATTTTAATGTCTTAAAATATGCAACATATTCAAGTTAGGTTTAACTCAGGGACAAAGTGTAACTAGCAAACTGAATAAGTAAGATTCAAGGGGTATAATCAGAAAACAACTTTGATTTCTTGATTGCTAGTTTAAATCCATTCTAAATTAGATCTGTCACTCTTGAATCAGAGCTAAGACAGTTCCTATGACTTGCATATTTTAATTAATGTTCTGTCATAAAAGAGTCTCAGTTCAGTTAATTTATCGGTAAAATTAATGCATTAGTATTTCTTTGAAGTTGTATCTTTTTCCAATTCTTATCTCAGGCCTACTACGGCCCCAGTAGCTGATGGCCAGTATCTGGTCACTTTCTCAATAGAGTACATCTAGCCCTCCTTTGTACATTGCTTATGAGGGTTTCTGATCTCTTTAGAATTAAGACAGAGGACGGGATAGGTGAGAGGAGAATGTGGAATGAGGTCTTTCTTGATACTACTATAAACCCCCATCAACATGGGCTTGACTGATGTCTAAAACCTATTCGTTTCTTATGGGGTATGTTTTCTGAGACTTAATTTTCCTCTGTACTTCTCAAAACAGAGTTGAAAATCTACTATGTCTCCAGAGTGACAATATCAAACTGTCAAGTAGTTCTGCTAAAGCTTCTTTCACTAGGCTAAAGGTGAATGTGAGCCCCTTTCCCAAGCCCTTCTTCTGGCAGAGAGTGTCAGACTCACAAACTAACTTCAGCTTTCTCTCAACTTTCCTCTAATTTCTAAGCCTTTTCTTAGCCTTTCCACCTTCTTTTAGATGTAGAAATTGGTGGTCAGTTAAAGGTCACAAAACCAGTTTGCAACTATCTTTTTCACAAGACAAGCATGGTGGTCTCACACCTCTAATTGGAATGTGTTGTTTATTATCCTAGGCCCTCAGCCCAAACTGAGACCAAATAGCTCTGTTTTAAAGTCCTGTTTCACCGGACTGGTTTACCATTAGGAAAATCTATTAATGTAGCACAACATAATAAGCAAATAAACGAGAAAAAAGTATAAGCATTATTATTTTGGTAGAAGCAGAACAGTCATGTGATAGAATTAGATATTTATGACTTAAAAAAATATCTTGGCCTAGCCTGGTGAGCCAGTTGGTAACAAAATGAACTGCAGTCAGGTAGTATTTTAAAAAATGTAGGGTGCTTGTTTGATCAGGATTCTGAAGAAATAAAGGACTGAGGAAAAGGAATTACAGTGTGATGAAACCCTCTCAAGGGTCTCTGTCTCTCTCTCACTCTCTCTCTTTTCCATGCATACACTTTCTATCCTGAATAAAATAAACTTAAAAAAGTTTATAAACTAGCAATAGAAAATTATTTCTTAGTCTGTCAGAAACTTATACAGCAAGCCAAAAAAGATGACCTCAGAAGTAGAGAGTAAAAGAGTAACTATTATAGACTGGGAAAGGTAAAGGGGAGGTGGGAAAGAGAAATGTTAGTTGAATACAAAATTACAGACTGATCGGGACAACAGAGTGTAGTGGTCAAAGTGCTGGACTCCCACATGGTCGACCACTGATTGAGTCTTGGAACCAGAGGCTTGAAACTCACACCAGGCATAAGTGCATGCGTGCCAAGAATCCCAAGAGGAGAATGGAGGAGAAGGGATTGTGGCATGGCCATCCTCTCTGGGAGGGTGACTTCTTGCTTTCTCTCTCTCTATCTCTCTAGTGAGTGCATACATCCTATGACAAAAAAATTCTCAAAAAAAGAAAAAGTAAAATTACAGACAGGTAAGAGGAAAAAGTTCTAGTTTCACAACACTAGGGTAACTAGAGTTAACAACAATTTACTATATATTTCAGATTAGCTAAAACAGAGAATTTTGAAAGTTCCCACGCAAAGTAATAACAAATGTTCAAGATAATGGATATGCTGATTACTCTGACTTGATCTTTACATATTGTATTCTTATACCATAAAATCATGTTGTACAAATATGTATGAATATTTGTCAAAAAATATTTCATAGTAAATATGCTTAATTGTGAAATGGTAACAGCCTTATTGTTTTTTCAGTGTTGTGGATATTTTTTATTATTTTTTAAATGTAGTACACTGATCAGTGACTTATATTCAATGAATTCTTTTTTAATAATTATTTACTTTATTTTATTTATTTATTCATTTATTATTATTTTTAGTTTGATCAGAGAGAGACAGAGGGTGAGAGAGAGAGGAAGTGAGAAAGAAGCCACCAGATTCAGGACTCGAACCCTGGTCGGCCATGTGGGAGTGTCCAGCACCTTAGCCACCATGCTACCTGCTGGTCCCAAGAAATTCTTTGATACTACATCAAGAAAACGGGTCAAGGAGTTTTATTTTAAGTTAAAATGTTGAGAAAGCATCTTATATATATGAATCTCATTTTGTTTTATTTATTAAGCAACTAACTATTTTGTTTTTCCCCTTTTTTGCATTTCGGCCATGTGGGAGTGTCCAGCACCTTAGCCACCATGCTACCTGCTGGTCCCAAGAAATTCTTTGATACTACATCAAGAAAACGGGTCAAGGAGTTTTATTTTAAGTTAAAATGTTGAGAAAGCATCTTATATTTATGAATCTCATTTTGTTTTATTTATTAAGCAACTAACTATTTTGTTTTTCCCCTTTTTTGCATTTCCTTGCATTATCATTTTTTTGTGACAAAAACACTTAAAATCTATTCTCTTACCGAATTTTGAGTATACAACAAATTGTTATTAGCTCCAATCACCATGTTATATAATAGATATCTTAAACTTATTCTTTCTATCTAACTGAATTTTGTTACCATTAACCAACATCTCCTTAGTCCCTGATCCTCCTACCCCATGGTAACCACCATTATATGCTCTACTTCTATTGGCTCAACTTTTTTTTTTTATTCCACAAATAGGTGAGATCATGAGATATTTACCTTTATGTGTTTGCATTATTTCACTTACATAATTACCTCCAGGTCCATCTATGTTGTCATGAGCAACAGGATTTCATTCTGTTTTAAGACTAAATATATTCAAGAGATTAGAAATACCACATTTTCTTTTCCATTCTTCTGTTGATGGCTACTTAGGTTGATTCCATATTTTGACTATTGTGAATAATGCTGCAATGAACATGGAGCTGTGATAATGAATTTAATTTCCTTTCAGTAGTAAAATTGCTGATCATATAACAGTTTTATTTTATTTTTTTAGTAACCTCCATACTGTTTTGAATAATGGTAGTAATGAATTTACATTCCCACTAATAGAGTGCTAGGTCTTTCTTTTCTCCACGCCCTCACCAACACTTATTTTTCTCTTAAAAAAATACAATGGCCACTCTCACAGATGTGAGGTAATATCACGTTATGGTTTTAATTTGAATTTCTCTGATGGTTCTTGATGTTGAACATTTTTTATATACCTTTTGACCATTCTTATGTCTTTTATCTAGAGAAAATTTATGTAGATCCTTTGCCCATTTGTAAATGAGGTCTTTTTGTCTTCTTGCTATTGAGTTGTCTGAGTTCCTTATATATTCTAGATATTAACCTCTTGTCAGATGTATGGTTTGCAAATATTCTCTCCCATTTCATAGGTTGTCTCTGCAATCTGTTGATTGTTTCCTTTGCTCTGCAGGAGCTTTTCGACTTGGATGTAATCCGAGTCATCTGTCTTCTACTTTTGCCTATGCTTTTGGGATATATATATATATAATTACCAGGCCAATATCATGGACCTTTTTTCCTATGTTTTGTTCTGATAGTTTTAAGATATCAGATTATATGTTTAAATCTTAAATTCATGTTGGGTTGATATTTTTTGTATATGATTTTAGAAAGGTTCAATTTTAGTCTTCTTTATGTGGATATTCAGTTTTTTCAATACCACTTATTGAAGATATTGTTTTCCCCCTTGTGTGTTCTTGACACCTTTGTCCGAAATTGATTGGCTAAACATGCATTGATTTATTTCTGGGCTCTTTATTAGGTTCAATTGGTCTATATATGTTTTTATGCCAGTACATGATGTTTTAATTACTATATCTCTGTAGCATATTTAAAGTAAAATGCTGTGATGCCTTTGGCTTTGCTCTTTCTGCTGAAGATTGTTTTGCCTATTTGGAACCTTCAGGTGTTCCATATGAATTTTGAAATTTTTTCCCTATTTCCATGAAAAATGTCATTGGAATTTTGATAGGGACTCCATTAAATCTATAGATTTATTTGGGTAGTATAGACTTTTTAATATTAATTCTCCCAATTGATGAACATGGGATATCTTTTCATTTACTTGTGTTAAAAGAAAAAATAATTTAATAGAGTATAGTTTTAATAGACCAAATATTAACATAATTTAAATTGGCCAGTTGTCCCCAGAATTCTTGAAAACTCCAACCAGCCTTGTTGTCATCAGCATTTAAGTCAGTGAAACAGGAAAGTGACATGTACAATAAAAGGGAAAGTATCATACAAAAAAAATTAAGTGAGGGAGTGAGGTAGAGAAACCATTGGTTACATTCTGAAGTTTGTCTGCATTAACACAGTTTAAAAGACAGAATGCCTGTGATTGACTGAAGCCTATCTGCTGTGATAGGCTGTAACTTAGCAACCAGCTCAGGAAAACAGCCAAATGTGTAAAATTTCAGCTTATCACTTACTGTAGGAATCCAAGTGTGGGAGTACAATGACTGTTTTAGGCCAAAATGGTTTAACACTTGTGTCTTTTTCAATTGCTTTCATGTATGTTTTATGGTTTTTAGTGTACAGATCTCTTACCTCTGTAAGAGGTAAATTTATTCCTAAGTATTCTATTTTTAATATCTATTGTAAAAGGGATTGTTTTCTTGATTTCTTTATAGTTTACTATTAATGTATAGAAATAATACTAACATTTGTATGTTGACTTTGTATACTACAGTTTTACTGAATTTGTTTACTAATTTGATCAGGTTTTTTTTTTTAAGTGGGGTATTTAGAATTTTCTATATATATAAGGTCACGTTGTCAAGCAACCTTATTTTTTTTTAATTTGCTAGAGAGCTCATATGCTCCCCAGGGAGAGATAGGGAGACTGAGAGAGAGGGAGAGGTAGAAAATATCCTCAATGGGTCATGAACAAGTTACAATTCCTTCTCCCCTATCTCTCCACTCTGGAAAAACTTTGGGAACACATGAACATATGCTTGGTATGTTTTTCAAGCTGCTAGACTCAGGATTCAAACCACATAATTTACCATGTAGGATCCAGCTCCCTTAACTACCAGTCTACGGGTCTCGCCCTCTAGCAGCCTTATTTTTAAAATAAAGATCAAGACAATAATACCATTATCTTTAATTTAGCTCAACATTTTACTGATGATTCTAGCCAACATAGTAAGATAAGAATAAAAACTTTTTAAAAAAGAACAGAGTAATGTTTAGTAAAATAAGAAAGTAAAGAATAAAACTATCACCAGTTAGAGAATATCCAATTTTCTGTACAGAAGATCCAAGAAAATCTATACAAAAATTATTAGAATTGATAAGAAGTTCACTAAGATTAATAAATAAAATATTTATATGTGAAAATCTATTGTATTTCTATTCATCATTAACAAAGTTGTAAAATTCAATTATTTATTTATTTATTTATTTTAGAGAGATTTTTGCTTTAGGGCATGTGTGCTTGCCAGAGAGACAGAGAGAGACAGAGAGACAGAAAGTAGAAACCATCCCCCAGGGAGGATGATCACACTGCAATCCCTTCTCCTCTAGTCTCCTCTAGGGATTTTGGGCATGCATGCACCCTTGTCTGGCATGAGATTTAAGCTACTGGGTCCAGGACTCGAACTTCAGTCAACTGTATGGGAGTCCAACAACGTAATCATTACCCCATCTGCTGGTACTGAAAATTCAGTATTTTTCCTTTCCTTTTTCTTGCTCTAGGATATGTGCACTTGTTGGAGAGAGAGAGACAGACAGAAAGTGAGAAATCACTCCCGAGAGAGAAAGACCAAACCATAGTCTCTTCTCCTCCAGTCTTCTCTCGAGATTTTGAGCACCCACACACATGTACCTGGTCTGAGTTTTAAGTTGATGAGTCCAGGACTACAACTGCGGCTGACTATGTGGGAGTCCAGCAATGTAACCATTACACCATCTGCTGATTTTGCAAAAATTCGATTTTTTAAAAGATGCCATTTCAACAGTAATTTTAAAAGATACCCAGTAATAGATCTAGTGAAAGATGTAATGATCTTTTTGGAGAAAATTATATAAGAAAATTATATAAGACTTTAACAAAAACCCAAAGAAATGGAGAGAAATACCATATTTATGGAGAATAAGACTCAATAATCATAAATCTATTAATTATCCAAAGGTTAAACTAAGATTTCAATATAATTCCAATCAAAAGATATAAACATAATAACCACATATTCTGGAATGGGAAAATATGAGAAGGGAAATAAAAACTTGTATTGTTTTACAATATTTTTTTCTTAATCTAGCTATTTTGCACAAAAGGGTTCATTTCTTCTTTCCATTTCTTTTTTTTTTATTGAGAGGTTTTTTGCTATAGGGCACGTGCGCTCGCCAGAAGGAGAGAAAGAGACAGAGAGACAGAAAGCGAGAAATCACCCCCCAGGGGGGATGGCCACACTGCAATCCCTACTCCTCCATTCTCCTCTCAGGATCCTGGGCACGCACGTACACACACCCAGCATGTGTTTAAGTCGCCGGGTCCGGGACTCGAACCGTGGTGGACTACATGGAAGTCCAGCAACATAGCCATTATACTAACTGCTGGCCCCTCTTCTTTCCATTTCTTAAATATTATACTTAGGAAAAAAATACTGAATACATGACTTTGGCATTGTACTTATGTTGTAAACTGGCCGCACAAAATACTAATTTGGTATAGCTTTATATCTACATTTGTGCATTGGATTCTCTATCCCTTAAACTTCTGTGACTTGAAGCAGATAATTTATTCTTCTAAACTCTCAGTTTCCACATTTATGAAATGTATTATTCCTAAGGAATTTAAAAGTCAAACATTTAAATAATAGGACAAATTATGTTCTCAGTAAATTTTAGTTTATTTCTCAGTGAGGAGAAATTGTCACTATGGCTTAAGTAGTGAAATATCTGGGAAACGATGTCCTTTGGGGGGAGGAAAAAACATGATATTCTGAAATATTTGACTCAACATTGTAAAATAAGAGCAGTTTTACTCAGGGTAAACATGACATATGTACTCAATATACAATTACAACCACACATTGCATTAAAAGAGTTTCTAAATTATTCTAGTAGCCTGTGTTTGCTGCTACTTCAATCATTTTGTTATCTGCTAGCACTTCTAGTATACAGTATGAGAAAAATTTCTAGATGGAATTGTAATTCTGAAAAATTCCCATGTGTTAGCCTAATATTTTCACCATGAATTAAGAAAAGAACAGTCATATTGAAGTTTAGGTGAAAAACCCTCAATCGGTCTTGTGAAGGAAAAAAAAGCAATCTCTGGAGTACAAAGCAAACAGGTCATTGAAGGGAAAGACTTAGTGGCAGCAGAATGAAAACACTTTTAAACACTCCTATCCATTTAATCAACATGATGATTTAAAAAAAAAAGTTACTGGAGAGAGGGAGAGCAAGGTGGTCAACTATAATAGAAGGATTCAGTACGGTGTTTCTCAGGGAAAAACAAAAACAAAAACAAAAACTAAGAATTTCAATAAATGCCTTTACTTCCAGCATGAAGAATGTAGAGATGCAGTTAGCACAAGAAACAAACAAACAAACAAACAAACAAAACGGAGCTTATGGAGCACAAAAATCTCTACCTGAAAAAGTAAAGAGAGAATCAATCCTCTGGACTCAACGAGTCTCCTGAGCGCTCCCCTGCCACAAAGTGTGGAGTAAGTGAGAAGGACCTCTCCTCTGAAACTCAGTGCCATCTTGAGAGAATGAGTGGAACTTGGATTGCAATTGGTTCTGGACAATCTGGTGCCTCGACAGCCTGGTGGAAACAGCACCCAATACAGAGGAGATGTCCCTCTGATTAGAGAAAAATGGGTGAATACCTGTAATGATGAAGCATACCAGTTCTCCACACAGTAGATCTGTGTTTCTCACCTCTCCCAACAGAACGTAGAGTATGAGAGCACCCTTCCCAACAGAGATGAAGGAATCTGGACAAGGAATCAGGGCAAGCCTACATTCTCCCTCTCCTTTCCCTCAGATGCAAATAGTGAAGAATAGTTACATTCTCCAACTGAAGCCACCACAGTGCAGTTTCTCTGGATCTGTAAGTGTGGGCAAAGGAAAGAACAGCAGCACCGGATAAAGAGGAGGGTACTAGAGAGCCCGACTCTAGGTTAGAGAGAGTAATATTGGGCACTTCCACAGACCACATCCTGAGTCTGCAGTGCATGATTTAACCACCCAACTCCTAGCACAAATATGCTCAAATTGGATTAGACTCTGTAATTGTTGGGGTTTTATAAGTCATAGTCTCTGTTGAAGGTCTGACAGAGAATTTTGCTTCTGACATCTTATCAACAACTTCCTATGGACTTCAGGGTCACTTCCACAACCAGATGTTATATGTAGTCCACAAGGGACCCGCTTATTGGGTCTCACAGATTGGTTTGCCTATAATCCTCTTGGATGAACTTGCCAAAGCCACACTCTGGTCTGGAAATTTTCCCACCCCTGGAAATTATACATAAGTACACAAGCCCTGCTTGGAGCACAAAGGCATGGGCTGGCATCTGACCTCTTCTGAACCACCTTTTACAGGTTCATGTCCTTATCTTATGGGCTACTGTGACTCCTGGAAAGAACAGACAGGTCCTATAGACTCCATGGGCCATATAGACAGGGGAAGCCGCCTCTTTTACCCGATTGTCTTTCTATA
>NW_006159659.1:1373895-1405472 GCF_000334495.1 Tupaia belangeri chinensis | reverse complement strand
CGGGAAAGAACAGACGGCTCCTATAGCCTCCATGGGCCATATAGACAGGGCAAGCTGCCTCTTTTACCTGATTGCCTTCATAGAGTCACACATTCCAGCCTTGAGGGTCACCTTGCCCCTGAGCATTTCATGCAGGTTGCACAGGACAGGCTGCTTTCGTCTTACAGATGGGCTTGCCTCCAGCCCTACTGGATAAACTTTTCAAGGCTACGTTCAGATTTAGTGAGTTGCCTCAGCCCAAGAAATTACAGGCAAGTACAAATACCCTGCATGGATCTGAAAGGCATGTCTGGCATCCATCCCCTCTTTTCCAGGGCCACATTTGGATCTGAATGACTAACTTGCCCCCATTAATTACAAGTGGGTACATAAGCTCTACTTGGATCAGAAAGGTACGACCAACCACTAGCCAATCCTAGACCACCTTTGCTAGGGCCATAACTTGGTCTTGGGTGCTTATCTCCCCCTGGAAAGGACAGGCAAGCCCAACAGATGTTGTGAGTCACATAGACTGGGCCTGTCTTCTGTATCTCCTAGACCTTTGTAGAGCCACATCCAGGCCTTTAGGGTCACCTCACTCCAGATATTTCATGCATAGTGCATAGGACCTGCTCCTTGGATCCCACAGACAAGCTTGCTTCTAACCCTTCCTAGATGAACCTTCCAGGACTGCATTCAAGTTCAGCATGCTGACCTCCTCCCATAAATTATAAGTAGGTACACAAGGCTGACTTGGATCTGAAAGGCATATCTAATTCCTGGCCCCTTGCAGACTGCCCTTTCCACACACTTGGGTCCTGAGAGCTGATACACTTCCTGGAATAAATGAATACTCCACCAGATGCCAAAAAAATCACCACAGAG
This sequence comes from Tupaia belangeri chinensis, assembly GCF_000334495.1. Lineage (NCBI taxonomy): Eukaryota > Metazoa > Chordata > Mammalia > Scandentia > Tupaiidae > Tupaia > Tupaia belangeri. The sequence goes on along the minus strand of NW_006159659.1, from coordinate 1,404,608 downwards.
ATGAAAAAATATGAAATAACAGGGAAATATCTCCCCCCTCAAAAGGACACAATAACTCTTCATCAACAATGGATAATATATAGGAAATCACTAAAATGTTGGAAAAGGAATTCAGAATATTTATCATAACAAGACTCAACATGATGCAAGAGAAAATAGACAATCAATTACAGGAGATAAAAAAATCATTCCATGACATAAAGGGGGAGCTCTAGAAGGAGATAAGACACCCTAAAAAAGAATCAAACAGAACTTCTGGAAATGAAGGCTATAATAAATGAAATCAAAATCTCTCTTAAAAAGTATTAACAACAGATTAGACCATGCAGAAGAAAGCGTGTCTAAGTTTGAAAACAAAACTTTAGTTTTAGTTCCATTCACCAACATAATGAAAATTTAATCATTATAAATGAGGGCAACATATGGGAAATTTTAGACACCATTAAGCATCTGAATATCTACATAATGGATATTCCAGAAGGTGAAGAGATGGATAAAGGCATAGCAAATCTCTTTCATGAAATACTATCTGAAAACTTACAAATCCAGGGAAACATACAGACATACAGATCCAGAAAATGTAAAGGACACCAAATAGTATCAACATAAGAAGATCCTCTCAAAGGGTCATTATTACCAAAGTGATAAATGTCAAAGCCAAAGATAATATACTAAAAATAGCAAGAAAGAAGCATCAAGTTAATGATAAATGTTACCCTATCAGACTAACCTCAGACTTTTCAGCAGAAGCCATGTAGGCTAGGAGAGCAGAGAAAAACATATTGAAAATTTTGAAAGAGAAACTATTTTAACCAAGAATACTATAAACAGCAAGATTATTCTTCAAACTGGAAGAAAAACTAAAATTATTCCCAGATAAACAAAAACTCCAGGACCAGCAGTTAGTGTAATGGCTATGTCGCTGGACTCCCATGTAGTTGACTGCGGTTCGGACCCGGCGGCTTAAACTCACGCCGGGCGGTGGCTTAAACTCACGCCGGGCACATGTGCATGCATGCCCAAGATCCCTAGATGAGAATGGAGGAGAAGGGATTGTGGTGTGGCCATCTCCCCTGGGGGGTGATTTCTCACTTTCTGTCTCTCTGTCTCTCTCTGTCTTTCTGGTGAGTGCACACGCCCTATACAAAAAACAAAACAAAACAAAAACAAAACAAAACAAAACAAAACAAAAAAAACAAAACTCTAAAAAAAAAAAGAAAATCTCCAAGAATTTTCCAATACTAGACCAGCTCTTCAAGAAATACATAAGAGAATACTACATCAGGAAAAGGAAAGGGAGACAAATAATAATAATAGTAATATAATAATAAATAAGTAGAAAAATAACTAATAAAATGGTGGGGTAAGTACACACATATTGATAGTAACATTGAATGTTAATGGATTACATTCCCAGTTAAAATTAAATTTAAAAATTAAAGTGAAAAGAAACAGGCTGGCTTAATGGATAAAAAACACAGGAGCCTTTTATATGTTACTTACAAGAAACATATGTTATCAATAAAGACAAACATAGATTGAAAGTGAAGGACTGGGAAAGTCATTTCATACAAAAAGAAACTGAAAATACTAGAGTTGTGATATTGATATCAAACAAAATAAACTTCAATCTAAAGATTGTAAAAAAGGGACAAAGAAAGTCACTCTACAGTGTTAAAGGGGTTAATTTATCATGAAGATACATAACTATTATAAATATTTATGTTCTCAATATCAGAGCTCACAAATACATAAAACCAAGATTGCTAGTCCTAAAGAAAAAGATAGCCTGCAGTACATTAACTGTTGGGGATTTCAATACTAAGTACTGGACAGGTTATATAGACAAAAGCAAAGAGACACAGGAGCTAAATAATACCATAAACCAAAAGGATTTAACAGATATTCACAGAATATTTCATCCAACAACTACAAAATCTACCTTTTTTCTCAGCCTCCAAAGAACTTTTTCAAAAATTGACCCCATAGTAGGTCACAAAACAAATATCTACAGTTTTGAAAGTGTAGAAATCATATCTAGCATCTTTTCTAACCACAATGAAATTAAACTTGAAATCAATAACAGAAAGAGCCTCCAAAATATAAATACATGGAATTAAAGATTTTTCTTCTGAATGACTTTGAAACTACTGATGAAATTGAAAAATTTCTTGAAACAAATGATAATGGAAACACAAATCTCCATTATCTCTGGGACACATTGAAAACAGTCAAAAGCAGAAAGTTTGTATGAGTTAGTGCTTAAAAGAAAAAATAGAAAGATGACAAATAAATAATCTAATGATGTATCTCAAAGAACTAGAAAAGCAAGAACAACAACAAATCCAAAAATATTACAAGAAACGAAATAATAAAGATCAGGGCAGAAATAAATGAAATTGAGAATAAAAGAACACAAAAATTAGCATAACAAAAAGCTGGGGGTTTTTTGAGAGGATAAATGCAATTGACAAATCATTAGCTACACTGAGAAAAATAAAGGACTCAGATAAATACAATCAGAAATGAAAAAGGTGGTATTACAACAGATACACCAGAAATATAAAAGATCATTAGAGAATACTATGATCTACTATACGCCAATAAATGGAAAAACCTACAAGAAATGGACAGATTCCTGAACACGTACAATATATCTAGATTTCACTAGGAAGAAATAGAAAGCTTGAATAGACCAATAACGATACTGAATTAATAATACTGAATTAATGATACTGAATTAATAATAGTTTCCAGCAAAGAAAAGCCTAGGTAACAATGGCTTTATTTCTGAATTCTACAAAATTTTAAATAAGTAATACCAACCCTCCTCAAACTATTTCTAAGAATTCTAGTGGAAAAAACACTCCCAAACTCATTTTATGAAGCCTCCGTCACCTTGAAACCAAAAGCAGAAAAGGATACAAAAAACAAAACAAAACAAAAAACAAACAAAAAACCAAACTACAGATCAATGTCCCTGCTGAATTCAAATGTAAAAACCCTTAACAAAATGCCAGCAATTTGTTTGTTAAAACTACAGAGAAGGCAGAGTATATGGGTGCAGTTGCAAAAAGATTGGAAGATGTGATCATGAAGGATGTGGAAATTAGAATTCTTTCTGATTGATGTTTTTGGTAAAAATACAAAGTCAGGTCATCAGGTAAATGAGTAGTAAAAAAAAGATGTTGAGGTTTTGAGGCAGGGTGCAATGGGGTGATGGATCCATATTAGATGATAGGAGAATGATTTGACCTAGAGAAATGTAGTAGGACTGCCTTGCAACAGTGAGATTCAACATTTGACTTATAGTTATAAAACATAAATGAGCCCAGAGGCATTCCTTACTGCTAACCATTTCCAGAAACCGAGGCACAAGCATGCAATTGGTGGCAAAATGGACTTAAAACAGAGTTGAGGTTTTATCTATGGCAACAAGTTATCTTGGTCCAATTAATGACATTTCCCTTGAGGCCACATAATAAGCAATAGAGTGACAATGTAGTAGGTAAACTAGAAATTCAGTGAAGCTAAAGCTGGGTTTTGGGAAAGGACTGGCTAGAGATAAAGCTGGGGAGACAAAGATATCTCCAGGGGAGTCAAAATAGTTAATTTATTCCTCAGGCATTTCCATATAAATTATTGTTTTGATAATCCCCAAAGTTTGTGATGATCTTGATTACCAAGAAAGGAGAGGAAATTTCAAGAAGATTCACATTAAGATATTTATTTCCAACTCTTCCATCATTCAATGAACTATCTCTAATAGCCTCATGAGTAAGAAGAAGTAAGATAATGCAATTGCACATCTAGATATGAGCTTAATAGCTGTTCACACAGAAGAGAGAAAACAATGGCAAAAGAAGGCAGCATCACTAGATGACCCATGACATCTTTAGCTGTTCTCCAGGGTATCTCTTCTCTTTCTATACTTTGATATAGTATGAAAAGGAAAAGTCACAGGTAAACATAATTGTACAAATAGATGCTAAGAAAGTTTATGGGAGTGGAGAGTAGTAGCTGAAGAACTTTTACCGTGTGATTCTATTTTTCACAAAGCTTAGTTGTGGATATTTAGTAAGGTAGTCTTTAAACAAAAATCAATTTAGCCGAAAGTCTCCCTATGTGGAGAGATAAAGTGAGTTTCTCTCTTTCTCTCTGTATGTGTGTGTATGTACATGTCTGTGCATTACAACAGGCATGGATTCCAGCGAAGGCAGCTGTCGACAATGGCTAGCACATAAGCTAACAAATAAATCCAATTCTTTGTGAGTTCTATGTTATGTTAGACTTCCTTTTTCAGACTACACACTGGCAGCTGTTTTACACACTGGCAGCTGTTTTTTGAATTTTGCTGTTTTGTTGAATTTTGTAATTATACAACTGATGACAGAAACTTAAATAGCATTCCATATTTTCCAGTTTTTCCTTAAGGAAAATGAGCAAGCATTTCCAATGCTCATATGTAGAATCCACATCATGATGGACTTTAGAAATGATATTAGTGAACCTGGACCTTATCCTAAAAGTAACAACAAAAGGACAAATAATGGAAGTCCCTTTTCCCCCTTATTTTTGGCATAGAACAACATTAATCTATTATCTCACATGAGTCTATTGGGTCATCCCGCTGGTTTTTCTTGGACACACACCTGATGCAGCATTCAACTGGAAGACTGACTGGGAAGGATGTCTGAAATGGTCTCAGTAATGTGCCTGGCAGTTGATATTGGCCTCTCACCCTCTATGTGAGCTCTCGTCTTCTAGTAGGCTAAACTACTTTTTCCTTATGAGGTAGTCTCAGGGCAGTGTCCAAGAGAAGGAAGATACAAGTTGTATGGTGCTTAACATTATTGGTCATCAGTGAAATGCAAATTAAAACCACAATAAGATATCACCTTACTCCAGTTAGAATGGCTATTCTCAAAAAGGTGAAAGGTAACGAAGACTGGCAAGGATGCCGAGAAAAGGAAACTTTGGTACACTGTTGATGGGTACATAAAGTAGTACAGCCATTATGCAGAACAGTATGGAATATCACCACACCCCATGTTCGTTATAGCATTAGCCAAGGTATGGAACCAAACTAAGTGTTGACCAACAGATGAATGGGTAAAGCAAATGTGGTATATATAAAAAACTGAAGAATATTCTGCCTTTTAAAAGAAGGAAATTCTGTCATTTATAATAACATGGATGAACCTGGAGGACATTAAGTTGAACAAAATAAACTAGGCACTGGAAGACAAGTACAGCATGATGCCTCTCACATCTGGAATCTAAAAAAGTCAAACTTATAGAAACAGAAATTGAATTGGAGATTACCAAGGACAGGGAGATGGCAAACAGGAGAGGTGTTGGTCAAAAGATACAAAATTTTAGTTATGTAGGAGGATTAAGTTCAAGAACTCTGTTGTACATCATGATGACTGTAGTTAATAACAATATATTGTATACTTGAAAATTGCTAGGAGTGGATTTTTTAAGAATTATTTTATTTATTTTTAAAATTATCATTATTATTCTTTAATTTGATCAGAGAGAGAGAAAAAGTAAGAAAGCAAGCCACCAGGTCCTGGGCTTGAACTGTGGTCAGCCATGTGGAAATCCAGAACCTTAACCACCATGCCACCTGGCCACCCAACTAGGAGTGGATTTTAATTGTTCTCACCATATAAAAAAATGAGTACATGAAATAATATATATATTAATTAACTTGATTTAGCCATTCTACACTGTATACATATATAAAACATTATGTTGCACACAACAAATATATATAATTTTTACTTGTTAATTTAAAAATAAATAATTGAAATCATGTTAAATACTGTGTGTATGTGTATATATATATATATGTATATATACATATAAACAAACATCTACAATTTTTATTTGTAAGAAAGCAAGAAATGTAGTCAAACATTACATTGTCTAGAGAAATGGCTTTCATAAAGATCTTTGTACTTAATATCTTTTTTTTTTTTTTTGTGGAGAGGTTTTTGCTATAGGGCACATGTGCTTGCCAGAAAGACAGAGAGAGACAGAGACAGAAAGCGAGAAATCACCCCCCGGGGGAGATGGCCTACTGCAATCCCTTCTCCTTCATTCTCCTCTCGGGATCTTAGGCACGCACACACACGCGCCCGGCGTGAGTTTAAGCCACTGGGTCCAGGACTTAAACCACGGTCGGCTACATGGGAGTTCAGCAACATAGCCATTATGCTAGCGACTGGTCCCTGTACTTAATATCTTTAAGAAGATGATTTTCATATCAGTTTTGTCAGTGTCCACAGTCAAATCACTTTCCTTTAATGGCCTCTTCAATTAATTATAAGCCTTATTCTGCAGTTTATCTTCTCCCAGTCTTTTCAGATGCCAACATCACTAACCTCTTGATCTTGATGGTCTACTGTAACAGATGCTGAAGGCTGTCTCATTCTTTGATTCCAATCCTTTTCTAGTTTGCTTTTCTATACTTCAAATAGTGAAAAACTCCTTTGCTGCCAGGATACTGAATGTGATTTTTGCTCTGCCAATCAAATGTTCTTGTGTGAAACTTGAATTGGGAACTGAGTTAAGTGGCAAGAGATAATACAAGGCATTCCCCTGTTGTTGCTGTAGATTGTGAAATATGCCATTGGGTTCTAGAGCTGATAGCTGTAATTTCTTGATTCTGTGGCAGAAAACCTGGTAGCACAGTTCTATAGTATTTGAGAAGATATTCCTTGAAACTCAGTCTAGAATTTGTTTCTTCAGTGCTTATGTTGCACATTGAGTTATGAATTTTTTTTTTTTGGAGAGGTTTTTGCTTATAGGGCATGTACGCTCACCAGAAAGACAAAGAGCAAGAGCGAGAGCGAGAGTAAGAGAGAGAGAGAGAGAAAGCGAGAAATCACCTCCACAGGGAGGATGGCCACGCCGCAATTCCTTCTCCTCCATTCTCCTCTCGGGATATTGGGCATGCACGCACACGCGCCCGGCGTGAGTTTAAGCCACTGAGTCCAGGACTCGAATTGCTGTCGGCTACATGGGAGTTCAGCGACATAGCCATTACGCTAACTGCTGGTCCCAAGTTATGAATTTTTAATGCATGAAAGGAGAGAACAAAATGGCAGGAAAATGCAGAATGATCTCCTAACTTACGAACTCTTTAGCTGTTCTCTCAGGGCATATTCCCAGTCCCTAGTTCCTTGAAAACACAGAGCTGGGTAGACAAAGAGGTAGAGGAGATTTAGAGAGATAAATTGAAGATACACAGAATAATAATTAGATCTAATGATACAACCAGTCCTTGAGTTTTAGCTGGCCTTACACATTCTTTCAGTGGCATCCACTGCAAGAGGCTTGCCCTTACATAATTTGTTTGTAAAATATCTGGGTATTATGCTGTAACATTTATATAAATTATTTTGGTTAATTAAGATAACTTTATGAGTATTATTGACACACTCTTATGGATGAGCCAGTTGACTCTCTGAGAACTGAATTTTTTTTCCTGGCTCGTATTGCTATGAATTAGAATTACTGGTATTTGAATTTAAACTTGTGTAGTTCTAAAGCCCAAGTTCATTCTATAAAGCCATGCTACCTTAGAGACAGAGAGAGAGACTTGATCCATATTTGCATTGCTAACAGAAGTACCTTAGACTAGATGATTTTATAAAGAAGATAGAAGTTTATTTGTAAACTCATTATTCTGGTAACTAAAAAGTCCAAAGTCCTAGGCCTATAGCATAGCCAAGAGAAGCACAGATAGTGGGCATGTACAGAGAAAGAGACATACTGATGTCTCTCCTTTTTAAAAATGTTTTTATTTATATTTTTATTTAATTTTATTTTTTTAGAGTGTTTTGCCATATGGCATATGTCCTCACTGGAGAAAGAGAGAGACATAGACAGTGAAAGGGAAAGTGAGAAATCACTCCCCAGGGGAGTATGGTCACATCAGAATCCCTTCTCCTCTATTCTCCTCCCAGGATCTTGGGCACACATACACATACACCCTGTATAAAAGCCACCAGGTCTGGGACTCAAACATGGTCGACCATGTGGGAGTGCAGCAATATAACTATTATGCCATCTGCTGGCCCATGACTAATCTTTCTTTTATAACAACCAACTCTTTAAAGAACTAAACTTTTCTCAGAAAAGCTAGAACTCATTTGGTCTTGCAAAACATCAATATTTTCATAAGACTGTTGCCTCCATGATGCAATTACCATGAAGCATTCACTACTTACTAGTCTTCACCATGGAAGAAATTAAATATTCACTTAATAACTTTACAATACAGTCAATACAATCAAATCCTAACACATGAATTCATATTCAAGCTATAGAGAGAGAGAGAACCAGAGAATGAAAGAGAAAATGTGTATATACAAGGGCTGAAGCTTGAAGATCAGGCAGTTTATTGAAACGTATTTACTACATAGTTTACTGGTAAGAATGTTATTGATAGTAAATTCACTTATTTTATTCAATTGAGTTTTAAATAATGCTGTAAAAGAAGATTTTAGCCAAGTAATATTTTTATCAGTAAATAAGCAAGGCCATTTTTTCAAAATAGTTCTTTTTGCTTATGCTATGCTTGCCATAATATGTTGTAATCATTTTATTTCCAAACATAAATACTTTTATACAATGAGCCCTCTTGTTTTGATTTCTTTAATTCTTTTAACAATTAAGGTTCTTAGTGTAGTAAAATGCAATTTTAGTTTTTACATTATAAAAGTAGTTTCTCATATTAGTATCAATAATACATTTGTAAAAAGTAAAACTTTCCTGTTAAAATTTATATAAAGTCATGAAATGAAATTTCGCTAGTTCCCCTACCAGGAAAAGTGTTTTGTTTTCTATTCTAGCTATATGGTTACCTTTCTAAAGAGTAGTTGTCTCTAGTTTAATCGTTTATAATTTGAAAACTATAAACTGTCTTTTTGTGGGCCCCTTACAACTAACTCCATGGCAGTTTTAATGATACATTTCTTAGAAAAAAGCTGAAGATAGTTGACTGACACTGATGGTCCAAAGTTTGTATGGGAGATAACAAAATCATGAGTAGCTTATTTATTTTTCCTTTGAAAATAAATCATATGGAAATATTTCCTGTTCCCATTAAGAAAATTTATATATTACACATCTTTAGCTGTCTTCGGGTAGACAATTTTTTTTCTATTTTTGTTCTTAGCATAAATCACCAAGACAAAAAAGGTATTCCTTGATTAGTTTTACCCTATTTATCTTAGATCCTGAAGTTCATTTAACTATTTCACTTAAAAAATAGAAATTTATTATTGTTCAAGAAAAAAAAATTTCTATTCTGGCTCTTAAAAAATTTACTTTCTCGAGATCAGCAGATGGCTATGTCAGTGGACTCCCATGTAGTCGACCATGGTTCGAGTCTCAGACCTGGTGGCTTAAACTCAAGTTGGGGCATGTGTGTGTGTGTGCCCAAGATCCTGAGAGGAGAAGGGATTGGGGCGTGGCCCTCCCCCCTGGGGGCTGATTTCTCACTTTTTGTTTCTCTGTCTCTCTCTGTCTTTCTGGCAAGCACATGCACTCTATAGCAAAAACCTCTCCAAAAAATTTTTACTTTCTCAAAGGGTCATTAAATTCTTAAGGAATTCAAAAGTATTATACTGAGATACTTAAAGAGCTTGCATCAAGATCAGTATATTTACTATGTAAATGCAATGATGTATGTGGAACCCTTTAACATCAATATAAATATGCTATGTCTATTATTTCACATATTCAGGTGGTTAAGTCACCTTAAAAACCATGCTCTTCACCCTAGATAGCATTTATTGTGTATGAAATACATTAGTCTCAAAGAAGACAACAAAAATATTTAAGTAGTGTCTTCCTATTTCATCAACATTGTAGCAGGAAAAAAGCAGTAACTATTGGATGTCAACTTTTCCTAACCCATCCAAGACCTAAAATTTTGAGACAGTTTTTGCTTTTGATCTCTGTTAAAGAAAATGGATTATGCAAGCCAAGGCCAACAATGTCCTTTATTCAATATGATGATACCAGAAATAAGAATATAAAATATCATTGACTTTATAAAGAAGCAAACTTAAGTAAAAAAGAGTATTACTCCTTTTTTATTATTACCATATTTATAAATTAAGACTATATATGATTAAAGCATAAAGTCCCCTACATAAGAATAATAATAAAATTGTTCCCAACAACAATAATAGTAATGAATAGTCATACATATATTTCAAGTCTTTATCCCTTTTTGCCCTCTGTGGGTGGAAAACAGGTGTGGGGAGCCAATATAGCTGTATGAAATGCTTCTGATAAAGTGTTTTTCAAAGCTTTTCAAGGTTTTTCAACCTCAATAAGAATATCACAGGCTGTTATGATAGATGGCTCAGTGTAATTGAATGGGCATAGGTTTTAGAATCAGTCAATCTCCTGAAGCACAACTTTGGCCAGTGGCTAGATGAAAAGTAAAAATAAACCCTCCACTTTTCCAAGGTTTTCTTTCCTCCTCTAGATTCCAGCCACTTTTTCCTCCTTGCTATTATTTAAGTATGCCGAACATGCTGCTCCCTGCTCCCTCTTGACTCTTGCTTTGCCATTCTCTCTGCCAGAGGTGCTTTTTCCTCAGATATTTTATAGCCTCTTGACTCACTTAGATGCTGTGTCTTCAGAGGATTCTCTATATCTACTTTTAAACACTGTATAAGTATTTATTAGGTTGTTGGAAAAATCATGGCACATTTTTGCATAGAAAAAATACATCATGACTCTTCTGACAATCTAATATTTTGTCTCCTTCAAACAATTTAAACTTCATGAGGTCAAACCATTTGCATGTTTTGTACACTGCCACATTCCAGTGTCTTAAACAGTGCCAGTCAATTAGCAAACATTCAAAAATATTTGTTAAATGAATCAATGAATGTATGAATAATATTGATTTTTCAGGATTTCTTTGGAGAACAAAATAAGCTTATAAGACAGCAGTATATGCTCAATCAATGTCAGGTGATTTTATTCTGTAGTAGTAAAGCAATGTTATGGTATTCTCTTTGTTTTCATGAGCAAAGGTAGTAAGCCAATATATGTATATGAAATGATTTCATAAACAATATTCTTAACTTAGTTCTACAATGGTGAGATTATTTTTAAAATAATTACTTTTTATTTAACTTTATTTATTTATTTATTTATTGGAGAGGTTTTTGCTATAGGGCGTGTGCACTCACCAGAAACACAGAGAGAGACAGAGAGACAGAAAGCAAGAAATCACCACCCCCAGGGGGATGGCCATGCTGCAATCCCTTGTCCTCCATTCTCCTCTCTCAGGTTCTTGGTCATGCATGCACACGTGCCCGGTATGAGTTCAAGCCACCGGGTCTGAGACACGAACCATGGTCGACTACATGGGAGTCCAGTGACATAGCCATTACGCTAACTGCTGGTCCCTTAGTCATTTATTTTTATTTGATCAGAGAGGACAGAATGAGTAAAAGAGGGAAAGTGAGAAAGCAAGCTGCCAGGTCCCAGAATTGAACTGCAGTCGTCCATGTGGAAGTACAACACCCTTAACTACCACGCCACCTGCTGGCACTGAGATTATTTTTTATTATGGTAAAATAACATGAGATCTACTCATTTTAATGCTTAAGTGTATAGTACAGTATTGTTAGCTAAAGGCACATTATCGTACTACAGGTCTCTAGAACTTTATCATCTTGTGTGACTAAATTCTACACTCACTAACAATTCCCTATTTTCCCTTCTCCACAGCTCCTGGAAACCACTATTCTACCTTCTACTTCTGTAAGTTTAACTGCTTTAAATAACTCATACAAGTCAATTGAATCATGTAGTATTTGCCCTCCTGTGACTGCTTATTTCATTTACCATAATGTCTTAAAAGTTCATTCATGTCATACATATGTCAGGATGTCCTTTTTTAAGGCTGAGTAATATTCCAGTGTATATATATTCCACATTTTCTTTATGTATTTATCAATTAATGGGCATTAGGTTGTTTCCACTTCTTGATTATTGTGAATACTGCAGTGAACATGAGAATGCAAACACCTGTTAAAGATTCTATTTTCAATTCTTTGTGATAAATACACAGAAGTGAGATTGCTGAATCACATTCTAGCTTTATTTTTAATTTTTTGAGTAACCTCTATATTATTTTTCATAGTGCATGCACTATTTAGCATTCCAATAAACAGCGTACAAGTATTCTAATTTCTTCCCACCCTCTCCAACATTTCTTATTTTTAGTTTTTTTTTGGGGGGGGGTTGTTTGTTTTTTGATAATGGCCATACTAACAGGTATGAGATGACATCTCTTTGTTGTTTGCATTTCCCTGATGATAAGTGATGTTAAATATATTTTCATACACTTGGCCATTTGTATGTCTTCTTTGGAGGAATGTCTATCCTAGTAATTTTCTCATTGCTTAACATTGTTTAATTGCTACTAAATTATAAGATGTATACTTTGGATATCAACCCCTTGTAGATATGTTTGAAGACATTTTCTCTCATTCTGTAGGTTGCATTTTCACTCTGGTGGTTGTCTTCTTCGCTATGCAGGCATTCTAGTTTGATGTAATCCCACTTGCCTATTTTTGCTTTTGTTGCCTGTGTTTTTGGTGTCATATCTACAAAATTACTGCTAAGACTAATATTATAAGACATTTCCTCCTCTATTTGCTTCTAGTAGTTCTGCAGTTTGGGGTCTTATGTTTAAGTCTTTAATCTATTTTTACTTGATTTTGTGTATGGTATAAGGGTTCAGTTTTATTCTACTGCATATGGATATGAAATTTTTCCAATGCCATTTGTTGAATAGACTCTCCTTTCCCATTGTGTATTCTTGACACTCTTTATGAAGATCAGTTGACTGTGTACATGTGGGTTTATTTCTGGGCTCTCAATTCTGTTCTAATCTCTATATGATTGTCTTTGTGCCAGTACTGTATTGTTTTGATTATGATAGCTTTGTAATATATTTTGAAATACGAAGGCTTTTACTTTGTTCTTTCTCAGTACTATTTTAGGTATTTGTAGTCCTTTGTGGTTCCATATTAATTTTAGGCTTGTTTCATGTATTATATGTCTGCAAAAAAAAGACATTAGAATTTTAATAGGAATTGCTAGGAACCAGCAAATTGCTGGAACCAGCAACTCCCACATGGCTGACCATGGTTAGAATCTCGGAACTGGTGATTTGCTTTCTCACTTTCCCTCTCTCTTTCACTCTGTCTCTCTCTAGTCAAATTAAAATAAATGAATAAGTAAAATTAAAAATTAAAAAAAGAATTTTGATAGGGATTGCATTGAATCACTAAGTCACTTTGGATTGTGCTATGGTTTGAATGTCGATGTCCTCTCAAATTTCATATGTTAGGACCTACCCAATGCCCAGTATGATAGTATTAAGATGTGAGTCCTGGGACCAGCAGTTAGTGTAATGGCTATGTCACTGGACTCCCACGTAGTTGAGTGCGGTTCGCGTCCCAGACCCAGTGACTTAAAAAACTCACGCTGGGCACGTGTGAGTGCGTGCCCAAGATCCTAAGAGGAGAACAGAGGAGAAGGGATTGTGGCGTGGCCATCCCCCCTGGGGGGTGATTTCTCTCTTTCTATCTCTCTGTCTGGCAAGCGCATGCGCCCTATAGCGAAAACCTCTCCAAAAAAAAAAAAGATGTGAGTCCCTTCAAAAGTGATTGGGCTCCACTTTCATGAATGGGATTACTGGCCTTATATCAGAGGCTTGAGGAAGCACCATTGCTCTTTCTGACGTGCGAGGGCACAGTAACAAAGTACTGCTCATGAAGAAAATGCTCTCACCAGACATTGAATCTGCTAGTGCCTTGGTCTTGGTTCTCAGCCTCCAGAATTGTGAGCAACACATTTCTTTTATTTATAAATTACCTAATCTAAAGCATTTTATTGGAGAAGGCCAAATGGACTAAGACAGTGTGTCCATTTTAACAATCATGTCTTCCAATGTCCTCTGTAATTGAACATGAAATGCTTTTTACTTATTTATATCTTCTTTAATGTCTTTCAACAAAATTTACTTTCCAGTGTACAAGTCTTTCACATCTTTGTTCATTTTATTCCAAAGTATTTTGTTTTTTGAGTGCAATTAAAAGTAGGATTGTTCATTTTCTTTTTGGATTGTTTGTTGTTAGTGCATGTTGATTTTGTACATGGCAGTTTAGCTGAATTCCTTTATTAGTTCCAAAAGAGGTAAATATTTTTAATGCATACTACTTATTTATCTTTCAATCTACCAAATGGCCATTAGATTTGCCTCTTTTCCCACATATCCCTTTTTAATTATTCTTTCTTTTCTGATTCTTCAACTCCTAAGATCATGAAAGACAGCTAGCTGGGCAGGGTCAAGCTGCTGAAATGCCTAGAAACCAATTGTAGTTAGACCTTCCAAGAAAATAGATTAAATTCAGAACTGGGGCAGGGCTTTAGCCTGCTCTGACTAGTGATATGGTTTTAGCCATCATTTTTGGTTCTCCTGAACCAAGAACCATAAATGGCACCAGGCACACTCTCTCTGTCCCAGCACACCCAGATTTTTACAAGATATTGTTTCTATTTCCTCTGTAATAGATACCATGAATAACACAGTTTTGTTTTATTGCTATTAAAATTGTTTTACATAGACAGCTATGGTTTTACATGTTACAGGTTCTGGATTACTTCAAAGAAAATCTCAGGCATATTTACTGAAGATTCTAAAGTAGCCATACATTTTTGTTTTGCTTTGTGTTTTTCTTTTTTGAAGTACATAATGATTCCTTTGGATTAGGAAAACTTTCTACATTTCACATCAGCTTTTCCAAAGTAGTTGATGTAAAATACTTTTTCTTAGGTAAGGACTATTCAAATTGGGGTTTAGATAAAGTTGGGTTTGACATGAGAAAGATGCTCTCTCTTGTCAAAATACAATAAAAATTAGAACAATATATTGTGTTTATCAACTTGAAGATGCTTATGTCTTGACACAACAATTTCATTTACGGGAATAGAAACTAATAAAATAACTAGCTCCAGAAAAGAGTTTTATTCTCACATACATTTTTAGTGACATATAATAATTATACATATTTATGGGATGCAATATGATTTTTAAGTACAAGAATACAATATGTAATGATTAAATCAGGGTAATCAACATACTCACATTCTTAACCATCTGTCATTACTTCATGTTGGAATCATTCTAAGTGTTTCTTATCTACTCTAAGATATAATATATTGTTAACTATGGTCACCTTACTATACTTTATAACACTAGAAATTATTCCTTTTATATGTCTATAATTTATTTTCCATTAATCAACATCATTCTATCTCCTATCCTCCCATTCTTCAGAGCCTCTAGTAGTCATTCTTCAACTCTCTATAACATTATTCATAGTGGTAAAAAACTAGAGGCAGCATATGTAGCCAGCACTAGAAGGATACTTAATTAAGTGTTAAAATTATGATCATAAGGAGGTGATAGTATAATTAAAAAGTACTTATGTTATAATATTAAGAGCAAAAAGGTATTTTAAAGTAGTATATATGGTCTAATGATTTTTAAAGGAAAAATGCACAAAAATCTATACATAGGAAAATTTCTAGTGAGAAATACACTACAGCAATGCTTTCCAACATTTTATGTATGAGAACTATTCTTTATAGCAAAAAACTTATCATAGACTTCTAACTCTGATCAAGTAGAATAGTACTATTCCTCTGAAGTCCTCCTTATACTTAAAAATCCCTGAATATAGCATTATAAAAATTTATGGGAAAATTTTGACTGGTAGAAAGAATAAAGCAGACTATCTAGAGACCTCAGGACTTAAGAAAAGACACAGTGATTTTGTTATTGCTGCCTATATTTTGCAATGCTGGAATTGAGAATCCTCCAATCCAGAAGCACTAAGAAGCACCAACAAAAACTATTATAGGAAATGCATATTTTCCCATACCAAAGGAATGGGAAAAGGGTAGCCTAACAACTGGAAACCTTTTTAGCAGTACTTATTCTTCTCCAGCCAAACACCAATGGAAAAATTCCACCTCTTGAATCGATTGTTTTACTGTGGGCTAGGTGGGAGCTGAAGTTTTGTTTTCACCATGCAGCAAAAAAGCAGTGCAAGTCAGCCTGTTGCTTCTCCTCTCTCTAATATTGGCAGGTGTTAACAGGGAGCCGAGACTATACTCCTATTTGAAGGCAACAAGGCTGTGAGTGTTGGTGCCCTACTTTTGCCAGGAAGGTGTTAGCAGAGCCAACAGGGTATCAGAATTTTCACTCATGCATTTATGATTAGATGATTAGGCAGCATGAGAAAACTCACACTTCTAAATAATCTGTGAAGGGGGACCAGCATTTAGCGTAATGGCTATGTTGCTGGACTCCCACATAGTCGACTGCAGTTCGCATCCCGGACCCAGTGGCTTAAAACTCACGCCAGGCACGTGTGCTTGAGTGCCCAAGATCCCAAGAGGAGCTTGAGCTGGCCCTGTGGCCTGGTGGTGAGAGGAGCCAGATTTGATATGGACGACTAAAGAGTTTGAATCCTGGTGGTAGCAGCTTGAAAAACATGCTGGGTGCGTGTGTGTACATGCCCCAAAGCCTGACAGGATGGAGAGACGGAGAAGAGATTGTGGTATGAACACACCCCATTGCAAGGGTGCTTTCTCCCCTACCCCTCTCTTCTTTCTGGTGATCACATACACACACCATCTGGCAAATAAAATAAGAAAAGAAAGTCTCACAGGAAAATTTTAAAAAATACATAGAACTCAATGAAAATACAGATTAAACTCATGGGGCACAGTTAAAGCAATGCTGAGAGAGAAATTTATACCACTACATGTTTACATCTGAAAAGAGGAAAAGTCTCCAATCATCTAACTTCCCACCTCAAGAAACTACAAAAACAAAAAAGCAAAATAAATGAAAACTAAGTATAAGGAAGTAAATAATAATGATAAGAAATCAATAAAGTTGAAAACAATAGAAAAAATAAAACAAAAAAGCAGGTTCTTAGGAAAAATCAATAAAATTTATAAACTGTTAGCAAGACTGACAATGACTAAAAGAGAGAAGACACAAATCACCAATACAGGGGCTAGCAGGTGGTGTGGTGATTAAGACTGCTGGACTGACTCTCACAGGACTGACCATGGTTCGAGTCCCAGCTTTCTTTCTTGCTTTCTCTGTCTCTCTCTCTCTGTCTCTCTATGTCTCTCTGTGTCCTTCTCTGGTAAAATTAAAATAAATAAATGAATAAATAAAGTTAAATAAAATAATTCTTTAAAAAAATCAATATAGAAATGAAACAAGGTATTTAACTATAGCTCTAAAAGACAATACTACAAAGAAGTTTATACTCATAAAATAAACTCAAAAACTCATGAGGAAATGGGTTAGTTTCTCAAAAACTGTAAATTCTAAAACTGGATGAAATAAATAATCTAAATAATTCCATAACCATTAAAGAGATTGAATTCATAATTAAAAACCTGCTAAAAAAGAAATCACCTAGCCTACTGGAGAATTCTACCAAACATTTAAAAAATTAGCATCAATTTATACAATCTCTTCTAAAAGAAGAGAAGAAGAGGGAACAATTTGCAACTCATTTTATGAGACTACATTACTGTGACATCAAAAAGGCAAGAAACATTTAACAGACAAAAGAATGTAAAGTTCTTTGTTGAAAAACAAAATCTGTAATTTTTGCTTTATAAAAATAAAAAAAGGCAGACCTCCAAATAAATGAATAAATAAAAAAGAAAAAAACCTACAAATATTTCTCATGAAGGTCTATATAAAAATACTCAATGAAACATCAGCAAATCAAATCCACAAATGTATAGAAAGAGATTTATTCCAGATATGGAACTTTCTTTCAACATTCAAAAATTAATCAACATAATCTGATATATCAAGCCAGCTAAAGAAAAAATCATATGATCATATTAATTGTTGCAAAAAAATATTTGACAAACACCAACATCCATCATGGTAAAAAAATCTCAGCAAACTAAAATAGAGATGATCTTGCTTAATGTGATAAAGAGAATCTACAAAAATCCTAATGCTTTTTTACTTGTAAGAACCACATTTTATTCTGTTCTTTTTCCTTCTTTCTTCTTTCTTTCTTTCTTTTCTCAGGTGTTTGCCATAGGGTGCAGGCACTGACTGAGAGAGAGGAAAAGTGAGAAATCACCTTTCGGGGGTATGGCCATACCATAATCCCTTCTCTTTCATTCTCCTCTCGGAATTCAGGGCATACACACCCAGCATGATTTTCAAGCTGCCAGTCTGGGACTTGAACCACAGTGAGTGACCAAGTGGGAATCCAGCACCTTAACTACTATGCCACCTGCTGGCCCCAAGAACCACATTTTCTAGTTTCTGTATTTGATGTTTTGACATCTTGGTGACTTGCCAACCCAGGAGGGACTGCCCCTTCCAGTGTGAGCCAATTCTTAGAGATAGTGTGCCTACATATGCAAACCAGACAATCCAGAGCCCGCACCCCACAACTGCCTCCTTTATCACACTCAGAGCAAATATTCCTGTGCTCATTTTCTTAAAGTGTTTTTTCTGCCATAGGGTCTGTGTGTGCACATGAATGAGACAGAGACAAAGAGAGGGAAAATGAAAAATCATCCCCACTCCCCAGTGGTGGATGGCCATGCTGCAATCCCTTCTCGTTCATTCTCCTCTCAGGATGTTGGGCACACACCACACATGCCCGGTGTGATTTTCAAACTGCCAGGTCTGGGCTTAAACTGCTATAAACCATATGGAAGTCCAGTGCCTTAACCACCATACCACCTGCTCTCCCTCAAGTTCTTTTTCTGAAGTCAACAGGCTATAAATTATCAACAAAGAAAGAAGAAAATGGTAAAAGGTGAATGCTTCTGATACTCATAATTTCTTAGCCTTTTAGCCTTAATTTGCTGAGTTCAAAGCTTTGAGAATTTTGCTTCAAGTAGGGCTGAGTCTCGAACCTTAATGAAACCAAAAGGAGAGCTAGGAAAGACCAAAGAAAAGCTCTGCTTCCTTCCACTATCAGCAAAACCCAGCAGCAGCTACTGTTACTGTTACACAGGGCTGGCTTCCTCTTGTGTAGTCCTTATTAAGGTCAATGGACTTATCTCAGCAAGCAGGAGAGTTTATGGTTCTTATTGGGTTCAGGAGAAAAAAAAAAGACTTTGTTACCAAAGACCAACCTTTCTGTTACTATCTATCTTTAATATCAGTAAAGGCAAAGTCTCTTCAATACATAAACCCTGAAGGGATGAACAAGTTTAAATTCAATTTCTAGTCGGTTTGTATGTATGCATATTTTGATTTCATCATATTGGCTTTGGGTTATTTAAAATTATATTACTTAAAATCATTTTTAAAAGATGATAACATTAGGACTGGCAGGTAGCATGGTGGTTAAGTACTCTGGACTCCTACGTGGCTGACTGTAGTGCCAGTCCCGGATCTGGCAGCTTTCTCACTTTTCTGGTCAAATTAAAAAACAAACAAACAAATAAATAAATAAAGTTAAATAAAATAATATAAAAAGATGATAAATCAATAAGTATTGATTAGAAAGAAATTTGGGGGAATGGAAAATGAATTTTTAAAAAACACTCCCAGTTCTAACATCCAGAGACAACCATTGCTAATGTTTTACATAGAAATTAAGAATTCCAATTTAATATAATCCAAAAAATATAAACTGAATTAAAAGTGATGGAATTACACAAGTGATATCTTAGGTGATTTCTTTAAAATAGTAATAAAAATTATTAAAAATGAGATATTGGATTTTTTTAGAGATATTTTTGCTTTAGGGCATGTGTGCTTGCCAGAGAGACAGACAGAAAGCAAGAAATCACCCCTCAGGGAGGATGGCCCCACTGTAATCCTTTCTCCTTCATTCTCTTCTCAGGATTTTGGGCATGTATGCACATGCACACACACCTGGCATGAGTTTTAAGCCACCAGGTCCTGGACTTGAACTGAGGTTGACTACATGGGAGTTCAGCAATGTAACCATTACACCATGCACTGATCCCAAGAGATGTTGGATTATTAATAAATTTTTAAAAAAATACTTCATACATGTTCATAGGTATAAGTTTACAGGAAGTAAAAAGATCAATTGTCTTTAAAAACAAACAAACAAACAAACACCCACTAACAACAAAAGCATCAGGATTATGCCAAAACCAATCAACAACTATTAGTTTTTCAAGAACTTTTTTTTAGAGTTTTTTGCTATAGGGCACGTGTGCATGTGTGCCAGAGAGACAGAGAGAGACAGAGAGATAGAAAGTGAGAAATCACACCCCCCCCCCCCAGGGGAGATGGCCATTGCGCAATCCCTTCTTCCCCATTCTCCTCTCGGGATCTTGGGCACACATGCACATGCACCTGGCCTGAGTTTAAGCCACCATGTCTAGGACTCGAACTGCGTTTGACTACATGGGAGTTCAGCGACATAGTCATTACGCTGACTGCTGGTCCCTTTCAAGAACTATTTTAACCAAAATCTACTTCTGAGGTAACATTGTTAGAATATGAATTTAGAGGGCAACTGATTTATAGGTAAAATGCATTGTAAAATGACAGCTTTTAGGGATAAACAAGTATATCATGCATAAATGACTAGAGTTTTAATTTACTATTACTTCAAAAATACTATACAAGAATTTAGAGAATTGGTTGGCCCTCCCTTCATTCCTAAATTATTGTGACCAATGAAGATGTGACTTTGTTGTATCTTATTTATCTTCGTTTTTTTCTAAATCATACTGCATCTTAGCGGAGTTCATATTTAAACTCTGACTTTCCTGTACAGTTTTCTGTTTTTCTCATATATCCTATTGTCATTCTGTCTTCATTAGAATAGTCAGATTTCTTCAAAATGTTAGCAATGAGTCTTAGGTGTACTGCTATATCTCTAATCATGTAATTTCTATGACCATAATTTCTAAATTGTATCAACATTCATCTTGAAGAAATTAATTTCATACTTGCTTGTTTATCCTTCTCAGATGGTGATGAAAGTCTCTAATAATATCTAAACTTACAGCTTCATGCTAGCCTCTCCTTCCACTCCACTTAGGCTTCATAGAAGATTGGGCTTAGGAAGTGGGGTATAATTGTGAACCTTAGGCAAGCTACATCACCTCTGTCATTCCCAGTTTCTGCCATGGGTAAAATGAAAGTATCGGACCTGAACAGAGCTTTGGAAACCTTATTATTATTACCATTATTCATGAAACTAATTTTTATAAGTAGAATTGTATTTAAAGTGTAATATGTAAAACTGGAGCTAAATGTCCAACGGTGGCTGAAAATAACAGAACTCTAACTATTTGACCTTTTCTTTTATCTGTGCATGATATTTATACATTCATTTGAACAATTCTTATTGAGCACATACTATATGTCAGAAACTCTTCTAGATGCTAGAGACATTGGGGGAACAAAACAGACATAAATCTCTGCTCTAATGGAGCTTTTCACTCTAATAGGGCAAACAAAATAAGCAAGAAAAATAAATAAAATATTTATTCATTAGACAGTAATAATTGCTAATGGAAAAAATCCTCAAGTAAGGGAGAAAGGAAGTGTGTTGTGTGTGTGTGTGTGTGCATGTGTGTAGGAGGTATGGATTGCAACTAGATACAGTGTCAGGAAAGGCTGTGATGAAAAGGAACATTTTAATCAAGACTGAATGAGATGAGAAAAACTTGGAGAGAGGATAAAAGTTGTGGAGTGGAATGAGAGGCAAGTGCAAAGCCCCAGAGGCATAAGCATTCCTTGTGTTGTTGAGAAATTTCCTGGAGACCAGAATGACTGAATATTATTGACTTTCACACTTGAGTAGATGGAAAACAATTGGAAATTTTGACTAGAGTGGTAATATGGTTTGACTTTCATTTTAATAAAACACTCTGGTCATCATGTGAAGAGCATGCTATTAAGAGGCAAACTCAGAATTAGAGAGACTGGTTAGGATGTTATGCATAAAGTCTATATGAGAGTTTATGTGAATCAGACAGACCAGAGTAGTATCTATGAAGGTGGTAAGAAATTGTTGGATCTGGATATATTTTGAAGGCAGAGCCAAAAGTATTTCTTGATGAATTGAATGAGATATATATGAAGTAATGTGCTGGTAAATGTTTAACAACTTGATTGGGGCAAGTAGGGCTAAGGGAAGCCTGAAATGTAGCATTTCTTGATTTCTGGCATGAAATTCCTACCATGATTTATTTCAAGTGATATAAATATCACTGAACACAGAGTGTGGAAGAGATGTGCACCATTGGTCTTTATGTGTTTGTTTTAGATGACAACACAACTTTTAAAGGACAACGCAACCTCTACGGTTTACTCTTATGGGACACTCACCTTTGGAATCTAGCTACAACCTTTGAGAAAGTCCAAGCAACATGGAAAAGTCACACGTGGTGTTTCTTCTGAGAGCCCAAAAAAACCCCCCAGCCAATAGCCAGTATCAACTGAGACACATATGAGTGAGTAAGCTATCAGATGATTCCATCCCTTGGCCTTTGAAATGCCCCAGTTAGTGCTGAGAGGAACAGGGTCCAGCTGTCCCTGCCAAGCTCTGCCAAAATTGCAGATTCTTAAGCCAAATTAATCTTCTTGTTTTAAGCCTCAGTTTTGGGGTGATTTATTGTGAAGCAATAGATAACTAGAAAAGACTACATAGAAACAGAAAAAATAGAGCTTAGGATGTATTAGGTAAAATATTTAGTATGTAATTATACCTATCTAAATAATTCTATCCATAGTCCAATTACTGTAAGAAAATACCTAGATGCTAACAGAATTTAGGATGGTGATGTCTACAGATGCTTTTTTCTTTCTTCAATTTTCTAAATGTTCACATACATAATATATTTTAATAGAACTATTAAGTTCATTTTTTTTCTCAGTTTGTCTGGTTTGGAAAATAAAAGTATCAGTAAAAATACATGCTTTAAAATAAGAATAATAAAACACTCTGGTCATCATGTGAAGAGCATGCTATTAAGAGGCAAACTCAGAATTAGAGAGACTGGTTAGGATGTTATGCATAAAGTCTATATGAGAGTTTATGTGAATCAGACAGACCAGAGTAGTATCTATGAAGGTGGTAAGAAATTGTTGGATCTGGATATATTTTGAAGGCAGAGCCAAAAGTATTTCTTGATGAATTGAATGAGATATATATGAAGTAATGTGCTGGTAAATGTTTAACAACTTGATTGGGGCAAGTAGGGCTAAGGGAAGCCTGAAATGTAGCATTTCTTGATTTCTGGCATGAAATTCCTACCATGATTTATTTCAAGTGATATAAATATCACTGAACACAGAGTGTGGAAGAGATGTGCACCATTGGTCTTTATGTGTTTGTTTTAGATGACAACACAACTTTTAAAGGACAACGCAACCTCTACGGTTTACTCTTATGGGACACTCACCTTTGGAATCTAGCTACAACCTTTGAGAAAGTCCAAGCAACATGGAAAAGTCACACGTGGTGTTTCTTCTGAGAGCCCAAACTAAAGTCCCAGCCAATAGCCAGTATCAACTGAGACACATATGAGTGAGTAAGCTATCAGATGATTCCATCCCTTGGCCTTTGAAATGCCCCAGTTAGTGCTGAGAGGAACAGGGTCCAGCTGTCCCTGCCAAGCTCTGCCAAAATTGCAGATTCTTAAGCCAAATTAATCTTCTTGTTTTAAGCCTCAGTTTTGGGGTGATTTATTGTGAAGCAATAGATAACTAGAAAAGACTACATAGAAACAGAAAAAATAGAGCTTAGGATGTATTAGGTAAAATATTTAGTATGTAATTATACCTATCTAAATAATTCTATCCATAGTCCAATTACTGTAAGAAAATACCTAGATGCTAACAGAATTTAGGATGGTGATGTCTACAGATGCTTTTTTCTTTCTTCAATTTTCTAAATGTTCACATACATAATATATTTTAATAGAACTATTAAGTTCATTTTTTTTCTCAGTTTGTCTGGTTTGGTAAGTAAAAGTATCAGTAAAAATACATGCTTTAAAATAAGAATTTAAGAAACCATTAAAACAGTAAACCTTCCTCTGGGCTGACTCAGTCTCTCATTGTATGCCAAAACATTCCTGGCAGCTTTTCTTGTTGATCAACCAAGCATACACTTAATGCAAGGCAGGCATGATTGAAATGTATTCATTTATCATAAATTAAATATCTTAATTGGAAACAGACACCCAATGCAGACATCTCCCATCTGCTGTTGATAATGTTGACATTAAAAATGTCAGTACAGTGAAACTCATTAATTACATGTTCTGGGTACTGCAAAACCATTAACTTCCATCTGAAAGAGTTCAAACAATCAGCTCTTGCATTCTGACCACTGGACAAGAGAGCCCTTCTATCTACAGATGATACTTGAAATTATCTATGAAATAAATGGTACGCATCCACTATCCATTTTCATAAGTATATTCAACTCCTCTCATCAACAAGGCCCAAGGAGCACTCACTAAAGACTGATTAAATTTGGAGCAAAGAACACATTCAAATATCTCTTGAATAAATCTTCTGCATTATAAAATTTCTAAAGCTACAAGCTCTGGCCATGAAAACGGAACAAATCTCAGCAGTAATTAAGGATGTCCATCTCTGCTTCAGAATCACACTAGAGCTTTAAATCAGGCCTACTCAAAATATGATCCCTTGACCAACAGGATCAACATCATCTAGAAGCTTACTAGAAATGCAAAATCTCAACCTTACTCCAGACCCACTGAATTAGTATCTCTTTCACGGGGCCTGGATATCTGCATATTTACTAGCTAGGCAGGCGATTCCAATGTTCATTAAAGTTTGAGAAACACTGATCTGAGGTACCTTTGCACCAAAAGATGTCTCTAAATTTGGGACTTTAATACACTCTTAAGACATGCATGACCATGTTTTGGCCCCCTTGCCCTTTCCTTACTCATTCACATGCATCAGAGCAGTATCCTTTGGCATTATTAAGCTAGATGATTATTAAAAAATAGGATTGCTTGTCAGCAGGCAAAATTCTGAGTAGATCAAGTGTACTTTTGTTTTCCTCTACAATTTTCTTATCTTCCTTTACACATCCTCCTTCTACCTCTTCTTTTAGATATATTCCCTCAAGTATCAGTCTTCCATTGAGTCTCCAGCTCTCTTACAATGCAGGGTGATATTACAATCTGCCTGAACCCCTAACAAAACATGACTGTCCTAAGTCCCCTTTTATCAGTGCTCTGGTTACTAAACATTAGTAATTGGTTTGTTGGCTAAATAAAGTTTCAGTAGAAGATGCAGAAAAGTTTTATTTCAAATTAACTTTACTGAGGATTAATTTACACACTGTAAGATGTAAAAATTTAAGTGTACAGCTCATGTTTTGACATATTTTCAACTCGTGTATTAACCATCATAATCAACATATTAAACATTTTTATCACCTCAAAGTTTTCTCATGCCTCTTTGCAGTCAACTTCCCGTGGCTCCAAAACTCTACTGATTAGCCTTCTATTATAGATTGGGTTCCCTTTTTCTAGAATTTCATACTCATACAGTAACCTTTTGTGTCTGTCTTTTTTTACTAGTACAATATTTTGGACATTTATCCATGTTGTTCCTTTTTATTGTGTATTGTTCCATTGCATATATATACCTTGATTTGTTTATCCATTTAAATCCATTTGTTTATAGACATTTGTGTAGCTTAGAGTTTTTTGGCTATCATGAATATAGCTATGAACAGTAATGTTCAGAATGTCTGGGATTTTTAGATATAAACTAAAATGACCTTGGACTGATATCCAAATAATATACCACATTTTCTGGTGGTAAATGTTACAAAACAATGATAAATGAATGAGATATTTAGATTCAAACATGGGAATTGAAATGTTGAATTTGGGACATGCAAAGGCCACTACTGTTTATGGCAACATATCTAATTTGCCTCTCAGATCTATATTTATAAACACTGCATGGAAGGAGGTTGATCCTATAGGGCCAGCTACTGTGGTTCCAGTCCTGCCCCAGTGGTTTGCAAAATATGTGGATGCATTCCCCAAATCCTGATGGTATTGAGAAATGGAAGAAAAAGTGTTGTGGTATGACCATGTCCCACTGGGGACTACTTTCTATTTTTCTCCCTTTCTCTCTCTCTCCCTTCCTTTCTCTCTCTCTCCCTTTCTTCCTCTCTCTCTCTGGCAATTTAAAAAAAATTTAAAAAAAGAAAGAAAATGAAAGGAACATGGATATACATATAGACTCCACACCACTATCCTGCTGATTTCTTTAGATGGAGCAGATGACAATTCTTAAACTTTCTCCTACACTGCCTTGATGCATCTACATTTTTCTGATGTAATGTTCAAATATTAATGTAGCCCCTTTGGCAAGCATATCTAAGTCCAAAGGTTACTGATGACTTTTAACAAGCCCTCTTCATTTGGACCAGTTTAATTTGTAAAAGCAAACAAAACAAAACAAAACAAAAACAAAAAACAAAAAATACACACCAAAAAACCAACCCCATCCCTACCCTAGCTATTCAATAGTTTATTTTGTGAATGTACTCAATTGACCTGCAGGGTATTCTCTTCATTTGTCAATATGGAGTCATAAAAGCTGTCATTAAGTAGAGGCTTTGAGAACATTAGTTCAAAATTATTCATTTTTTTATTAGGTACCTAATTTTTCTACATTGATATTTGTACATTCCCAGACTTGGGCTTGCTTGAAAATATTATGCACTTTGGGGAGAGAGGAAAGAGATCTATAAAATGAGGTATTTCCCATTTTTATTTTTATTTTCTATACCAAAAAAGGCAGAGCTTAAAGTATCTAAAGGTCCCAGGAAACCGACTTCAAGCTCAAGAATTTGGAGATTGATGGAATGATCAATCTGAGTTCATTACTAGATTCATTTCTTCATTGACAGAGGCATTATTTGAATTTGTGATCCTTCAGTGCATCTTGGTTTAAGCACAAGTAGTTTGTTTGGGAGATGATCCCATGGAGCCCTTGTAGGAGAGTAGGAATTGAAACAAGGAAGGGAAGGAAGCAAGAGCAGAGTACTTTATCAAACAGGTTGTCACTATGAGCAACTGGAGACTCACTTCCTCTGAGGAGCTCTGGGAGACGATGTAGAACAATGTTCAGAGCTGTCTTCTCCGTAACCCCTCCCACAAAGGGCAAAGAACATGGGGAGTTTATTCTCCAACTTTTATTTGTCATTGGCTCAGCCTTAGATGCCATTAACATACTCTGGAACAGTGTATGAACACGGGATATGATCTGAGCACCAACAGCATCTGCTTCAGAGCTTGTTTTCTATTGCATAAATTCTTTTTCATTTCAACTTATTTCAAACTGAGCAATATGAAAGTCAGTCACTCTATACATTTTATTACATGTATTCTTAAGTATCACCCACCACTCACATTTTATTGATCTTGCTAAACAAGCATATAATAATTTTTGGTTTGGAGTGCTACTTAATTCTAAAGTATTTCCTTCAAGATCTGATTTTCACATACAAAGCAAACATCCCAAAGGAACTGAATCTTTCATATATTATATTTTCCCTTGTGAAGAAACTACATAGTGTCATTTTAAAAAATTATTCAAGCATTAATTCTAAACTCCTTCATAGATGACTAATCAGCTCTATTTAAATTTTATTAGTAAACAAGAGTATAAGTCACTATATTTTTAGCAGAAGGATTCTTTGTGAGACCTATGATCTACAGCAAAATATAAAAGTATACATTTCTGTAAAGTTAGAGGGAAGAATAAAACACTGCAAAGGCATAGGTATATTGAAATAATAATAAATATATTACTGCATACATAACACAACGCCTTCATAAAAAAATACTACAATGGAAAAATTTTAAGTCTCTATTCTATTTTTCTCATTCATAGTGTGAGTTATTTACAAGAAGAGTTTTTTGAAAGAGGTATTTGTGATAGTGAATGAGAGAGTTAAGTTAACAAATTGCAATATCGTCATCTTCTCAACCTAGTTCATATTCAGGGAATTTAAGTATATGGAAGCAAACAAAATGATAAATAATGTCAAAAAGCATTGGGATATAAACCTATACATGTCTTTCCATCAGTCTTAATGCAAGTTCCTGTGGAACTAAGAATGAATGTTGGAAGTTTTACCAACGGCTTTTTGCTGGAGGTTATTTCTCTACAATTACTAACTACGAGTTTTCTTTTTAATAATAATTTTTGGGTCCATATGAACAATGTTCCCCTTAATACTTTATACTTTTTTATACTCTGTATTAACATGCATATTAATGTTAACACATCTTCAACACATTCAAATCATTTGCTGCTCTGTCAGTGATTCCCAAGTATGTCTGGAAATCCTTGTGTCTCAACGTCGTAATAGAACATATGTGACTGTTTAAATGTCTGTGAAGACATCTCACTGAGTTTAAAACATCTTTGTCTTTTCTTCTTCATATAATTCAGGTAAAGACAGTGCTGGGTAGCCATTAATAAAATAAAATGTTTACAGAAAGGTTTTTTTAGATGTCACTTTGGCAATCAACGATTAAAAGTAACATGCAGATTTTTTATACCAATGCTAAATGATTAGTTAGACTAGGGTTGCTTCATGACACATCTCCAACTTAGGTTGGGACTAGTTGGAAGCAAGTGATGTGAGTAAGGCACTTATCTAGGATACAAAATTTATGGGGGTACCACAAATATCAGTAATCAAAATAAATAATATTTTAAGTCTTAAAAATGTGTTTATTTCTTCCATGAGAGAGACATATACAGAGAGAGAGAGAGAGAGAGAGATGAACCAACAGAAATGTTTTATCCAAAATATACCCCACCCCCCATTTCAACTGGCTTGGACCATGGGCATGAAGAGGCATGCACAGTATGCTCAGGGAAGTCCTGAGATAGGACATGAACCCAGGACCTTTCCAACATGGATCCAGTCGCATTACTGCTGTGCCATTGCCTGACGCAAAAAAAAAAAAAAAACAAAAACAAAAAAAAAAACCAAACAACTAACATTTTAATGCCACACCTTAAAAAATCAAAATTAATGTAAAAATCCATCATGAACAAATATAAACATTACTTTTTCTTTTCCTCAGGCTACAATCTCTCAGAATTTTTGTTTATATTATATAGATTGTATCGACCTTTAGGTTCTCTGATTTAAGTATACTATTTCATTCTTTAGTTAAAACAGAATAAATTGGATCATACACACTCATGTCTTAATCATTATTTTTGTCAAGTTACTAACCAGCATAGCATAAACATTGGCCAAATGTAGCAGATGCTGGCCATTTGACCACGTATGCACTTACCAGATGAATGTCAACTATGATCACATTACCAGTGCATTCCAGGTATCATAAAAATGTTGTGTATGACTACAGCATGAATTCAGTAAAATACAACTGGTTCTCATACCTGAAATTTTAGGTGTTACTTATGACTTTCACTTTTTTAATGCATTCAAAAGCTTTATTGTCTTTCTAATGCATTAAACATACATATTGTTTAAAGTAATCAAAATAAAAGAAGAAAGAATAAAATAACATTTAATGAAATCTCACAACCCAGACTTAAATTCTATTAGCACATTGGGGGAAGATTACTCCAAACATCTTTCTATTGTTGAAAAACAAAACTATAGCAATTTACTTTTAAGATCTCAATTGGCTTTTTCTTTTTCTTTTTTTTTTGAGAGGGTTTTGCTATAGGGCCCGTGCGCTCACCGGAAAGACAGAGAGAGACAGAGAGACAGCAAGAAATCACCCCCCAGGGGGGATGGCCACGCTGCAATCCCTTCTCCTCCATTCTCCTCTCAGGATCTTGAGCACGCATGCACATGCGCCTGGTGTGAGCTAAAGCCACCGGGTCTGGGACTCGAACCATGGTCGACTACATGGGAATCCAGCGACATAGCCATTACACTAACTTCTGGTCCCAAGATCTCAATTGGCTTTATCTGTGATTCTAGAATTGGACAATACTTCATTCCATAAATCAACATAAGCGTTTGCTAAATTGTTTTAAAGACAGAGAAGAGATGAAGAAAGGATGACAATATACAAAAGCCGACTGGTTATTTCAAACTTATGTCCTGGTCAGTTGGGGACAGAACAATAGGAAAATAGGAAGACACATCTTCATGGCTCCCGAGAGCTAGCCATTTTGGGGGAAACAGAGAAATGAAGATTTTCCACTGATAATTTGGCCTCCAGCACACAAACTCGTGTGGAGAAGAAAGGGAACAGGCCTTGAAGACACACCTTCATGGCTCCTGAGAACTAGCCATTTTGGGGGAGACAGAGAAATGAAGATTTTCCACTGATAATTCTGCCTCCAGCACACAAGCTCGCGTGGTTGAACTTACAAGTTTGGGAAGAAACCAACCATCCACCAGATGACTAGAAATCACTGCAGGACCACAAGAAATATGACAAAGCAGGAAAATACCTCTCCTCCAAGGGAAAAGGATAACTCCTCTTCATCCACACACAGTTCAATGGAAATCATGGAAATGTCTGATAAAGAATTTAGAACATTCATAATGGCAAAGCTAACAGAGATGGAA
>NW_006159659.1:1365964-1373208 GCF_000334495.1 Tupaia belangeri chinensis | reverse complement strand
CCTGGGAGGTGATTTCTCACTTTCTGTCTCTCTATCTCTCTCTGTCTTTCTGGCGAGTGCACACGCCCTATAGCAAAAACCTCTCAAAAAAAAACTAAAGGACTAAAACGGGAAACTATTTTTTATTTTTATGTTTTCGACAGGTTGTTGCTATAGGATATGTGTGCTCGCCAGAAGAACAAAGAGAGACAGAGAGACAGAAAGTGAGAAATCACCCCCCAGGGAGAATGGCCCTGCTGCAATCCCTTCTCCTCCATTCTCCTCTCCAGATTTGAGCATGCACGCACACGTGCCCAGCGTGAGTTTAAGCCACTGGGTCCAGGACTTGAACTGCGGTCAACTACATGGGAGTCCAGTGACATAGGGATTACAACTGCTGGTTGCGAGGGGAAACTTTATTAACGTGTAGATTGAAATGGGCCTGTTTGAGAAACTAGGTTGTTATAGATTTTTCCTGATTTCTCTGAAGGTCAGTCAATGATTTATTCTTGGATTGGAGACTTGGAGACATGAGTGACTCCATTCTGATTTTCAGTTTTGTCTGTTGGGACCTAGTGTAGAAACTTAGTGCAAAACAATGCCCTTCTAGTTAAAAAAAAAAGGGGTTTAGCTCTGAGAAGGAGGCAGGGGGTGGATCCGTGATTGACCTCAGTCTTATGTTCAAACTCTCTTCTGTTGAATTTGCAGTGTTGCTGTGGTACAATCTTTCCATTTAAATCCTGGAAGTTAACATTCTACATTGTTATTGATATTTCTTGTCCCTAGCATTAAACTGGTCATTTTCTTGGTTGCCTTTTGTTTTCTTGTTTCTGTATGTATCTTTAGTTTTACTGATCGAACACTCCTCTCAGAACTTCTTGAAGAGTGGGTCTGCTACTAGCAAATTCTTTCAAGTCCTGTTTATCTTAGAATTGTTTTTATTCTTTCCATATGAAAGATAATCTTGCTGGGTATAGTATTCTTGGTTGAAACTGTTTTTCACTTAATACCTTAAATATATTTTCACATTCTTTCCTTACTTGCATTGTTTCTGATGAGAAGTCTGAGGTTAGCCTGATAGGATAACCTTTATAAGTAACCTGACATTTCTCTCTTGCTAATTTTAGTATCCTGTCTTTGTAGATTTAACCAATCTGGCTATGATGTGCCTTGGAGAAGATCTTGGGTTGATTCTATCAGGGATCCTTTGTATTTCTCGGGTCCAGATATTTGAATGCCTCTTTAGATTTGGAAAGTTTTCTTCCAAGATTTCAAAGAATAGATTATCAATGCCCTTACTAGTTTCCTCACCTTCTGGGATACCAGTTATCCGGATGTTTGGGCGCTTAGTGCTTTCTAGTATTTCTCGTATAGTTTTCTCATTTTGGGGGGTTATTTTTTACTATGCTTTGTTTTCTCAATTTCAACATTTTATGTTCTTTTGAGTTGTTGATAGGTTCAGCATATGGTAAATTATTTTTCTTGTCTGTTTCTTTAAATAGAAACATACACTTTTCTTCCTTCCTGACCGCTCTAGAATTGGAAAATATTTGGGAATATTCTTATTTTGTGACAGAAGGGTAATTTGCATAAGTTCAATAATGCTTGTTCATTGATTCAGAAATTGGAAACACTCATTATTGGACAGGGTTTTGACTGGAATGTCATACCTGAAGATTAATCAGAAAACTATGGAATTAAGTTGGATCTCAAGTAAGCTAACAGAAGCTCTTAGAAAGATGGCCTGGTACCATAAATAGTTCTGCCTGGCAGAGAGGATTAGAGAAGATATATGAAAGAATTTATAACATAAAATAACCTGGACTTTTCCAGCCCAGCATTGTAATCAGTAGAGACTGCAAAAGAGCAACCACACCAGAGGATTATTTTGAGAATGACTTTGAAGGAAGAAAAAGAGACTGATCTTTGCTAGCAGATGGTATATCACAGAATACTTGGGCAGGGCTGCATTGAGAAGGTTTATGTGTGACTAGTGTGCTAGGCATTTGGTTTTCAACAATTTGAGTAGTTGACATGTAAATATTTTCTCAAAAAATATTTAAAACCATACTGTTTCTGTTGTTATAGAGTCACAAACAAAATTATACAAAATTATAAGAAATATTTTGAACATTATTTTTAAAATTCAATATTTTAAAATTTTGAAAGTTGTTTATTAACTGTCAATAACTATGGAGTATGAGTTAAAGTTTTTTGATATGTAAAGTAAATGTTTGTGGGAAAATGTAAAAATAAATAAATAAATAAATATTAATAAAACAATGCCCTTCTAGAATTTTTTTAGCACTATGCAAATATAAATATGGATGCAATATTTTATTTTGTTTTGTTTTTAGGTTTCTGTTATAAGCTGTGTGTTCTCACCAGAGAGAAAAAGAGATAGATGGGATGGGGTTGGGGGGTAGGGTTCGTGACCACACTGCAATCCCTTTTCCTCCATTATCCTCTTGAGATTTTGGGCACACACTACACACATGTTTTTCAAGCTGTCAGATCCAGGACTCAAACCTTGAAGTCAGCTATGTGGGATCCAGCACCTTAACCACCATGCCACCTGCTGGCCCTGAATGCAATTTTATATATGTAGGCTCATACTAAATATGTTGTCTGATAATGTTCTTTTATATACACCACTCTATACTATGGGCATAGAAAATGTTCATAAATCTAAATTTACAGAAACGTCACATTGTATTCCATTACATAAAGTGTGGTTGATGCTGTCAGGGGACTGCTCTCTTCCTTTCAGATTCCTATAATTTGTTCTGGATGCCCATCCTCCAGCTCCCATGTGCTTTTCTTCCAATTGCTTTCATCTGTGATCTTCTTTAGCTAGTGTCTCTTGGGTTATTGGAACTGTTTTACTAATGCAAAGGAGAGCCAGAAATATCTTAGTGTTGACATATCTTCAGGGTGTCCACATAGCCAACGACTGATTGATGTAGGGATTTGAAAACCAGGACCGGTTTGTTTAAGATAGGACAAACTCAGTTGTAATTCATGCTACAGAGCGCCCTGCAGGATCAGATTGAGACTGAGACTTTATTTTAATTACATCTTTGCTCCGCTTCCTCTGATTTCACATCCTGCTTTTCCCAACTTTTATCAGTACTTCTTTCATATTATAATTTACTTGCAAATAGATCCTTATTTTAAGGTTTACTTCTAGAGCCGTGCAATACCTGAAAACATAATGCAAGTCACAAATGTGAGCCATGTAATATATTTAATTTTTCCACTGTTATTTTTGTAATTCCTTATCTTTTAAGTTGTTGGGAAAGTCATGACATACTTTCCTGTTTTTCTATGCAACAATACGTCATGACCTTCCCAACAAACCAATACATTGAATTGTACATCTTTATGACATACCCTATGTTTTTTTAAAGCATGCATGCAGTGTGTGTAAAAGATATTACAATGTATATCATTTTCAACAAAGAACCTTATATTCTTGTGTCCGTTATGTAGTTTTTTCCTGAGCCCCTCCCACCTACCCTCTAATATCCTCCCCCTTCTCAGACAGTCTCTGATATCTACACTGTCCTCCCTACTATTATGTCTCCAAATCTTTCCATTTCTGTCATAAATTGTAGACATTTGGTATAGACTGAGTTGGGATATACAATGCTCATCTTCCATAGACTGTCTTATTTCACTTAGCATTAAGTCTTCTATATATATTTTTTCACTCCGTATCAAAATGACAGTCTTGTGGTTCAGTGTGGCTGAATAATATTCATACTGATTAAGTGCCAATGTTTTTTTCAATATAGCCATCCGTTCTTGGGCACTTAAGTTGATTGCTTGTCTTTTTAAAATTATTTTTGTCATGCATGGACATGTGCCCAGCATGTTTTCAAGTCACTAAGTCTGGGACTTGAACTTCACATGTTTTAGCAATTGTGAATAATGCTGTAATAAGCATGGATGTGCAAGTGCCTTTCCAAATGAGTAATTTCCTGTCCTGTGAGTAAGTACCAAGGAATGGGATTGCTGGATCATATGGTAGTTTTATTTTTAGATTTTTGAGGAACCTCTATATTGTTTCTTGCAGTGGCTATACTAATTTACATTCCCACCAACAGTACAGGAGGGTTCCCTTTTCACCACAGTCTCACCAGCACGTGTTCTTTGGCTTTTTGATCATAGCCATTCTGATGAGGGTTAAATAATACCTCATTGTAATTTTTACTTGCATTTCCCTTATGATAAGATACATCCCTGGCCAGCGGGTGGTGTGGGTGACCATGGTTTGAGCTTGGACTCAGTGGTTCGAAAATCATGCCAGCCACGTGTGTGTGTGTGTGTGTGTGTGTGTGTGTGTGTGTGCAAAAATTCTGAGAGGAGAATGGAGAAGGGATTGTCGTGTGGCCATCCCCTCGGGGGATGATTTCTCACTTTCTCTCTCTCTGTCTCTCTCCAGTGAGCACACATACCCTATGGTGAAAACCTAAAATAAAAAAAAAAGGCATTGAAAATTTTTTCATGTTTTTTGACCATATTTATATGTCTTCCTTAGAGAGTAGCCTCAACTCATTTGCCCATTTTTAAATTGGACTATTAGGGTTTTGGGGGTTTGTTTGTTTGCTTGCTTTTTGCAGGTGATCTGCTTGAGTTCCCTGTATATTCTGGTTATCAACCCGTTATTTGAAGCATACTTTGCAAATATTTTCTCCCATTCTGTGGGTTATCTATTCTCTATTTATTGTTTCCTTTGTTGAACAGAAACTTCTTAGCTTGATATAATCCCATTTGTCTATTTTTGGAATTTTTGTCCATGCTTTAGAGGTCTTATTTAACAATCTTTGCTTACTCCAATGTGTTCAAGTGTTTCCCATGTATTTTTCACAAAGTAGTTTTATAGTTTGAAACTTTACATGTAGATATTTGATCTATTTTGAATTGATTTTTGTTAATGATAAGAGACAGGAATCTAGTTTTCTTTCTTTGTAGGTGAATATTCAGTTTTCTGAGCACCACTTGCTGAAAACACTTTCTGTTCTCCACTGCATTGTCTCGTGTGTTGGCTCTATGTTTGGGGTGTTATTTCTGGATTCTTTATTCTATTCCATTGGTTTACATGTCTGTGTTCATGCTAGTACCATGCTTTTTTGATTATTGCATCTTCGTAATATTTTTTGAGGTCAGGTAATGAGATGCCTCCTACTTTATTTTTTTTCAGAGTATTGCTTTAGTGATATGGGGTCATTTATTATTCCAACCAAATTTCATGATTGTTTTCACTATTTCTGTGAAGAATGTTACTGGTAATTTGACTGAAATTGCATTGAATATGTAAATTCCCCAGTTCCATCTCCAACCCCTTGGCCAGCAAGGGACTCTGAGGCAGGGCCAGCACTGACCCCAGCCCCAGCTCCATCTAGCTCTCCCCACCCCATAGTGCTCTCCTCCAGAAAGGTAGGCATTTTTTTTTTTTTTGCTTTTCTTCTTTTGTTAATTTCCTACTCCTCCTTGCCCCACCGATTGGCCTCCACTCACCAGCTGAGCCCCAGTTCCAGCTCCAACCCCATGGTAAAATCTTTATTTCTTTATTTTTCTTTATTCTCCTTCATACTTTCTTCCCTCTTATATTGTCCTCTCCTTCTGATTCTCCACCCTCCCAGAGGGAT
This sequence comes from Tupaia belangeri chinensis, assembly GCF_000334495.1. NCBI lineage: Eukaryota > Metazoa > Chordata > Mammalia > Scandentia > Tupaiidae > Tupaia > Tupaia belangeri. Next base: position 1,367,575 of record NW_006159659.1, on the reverse strand, counting down.
TAGACAGGTCTAGAATCACAGTTCTGAAATACCCTAGTATTGTAAGGCTCCCTGGGATCCTTTCTTTGACTGAATTATCTGTGAAAAAGGAGATACTGCTCTTCAGACAGCTGAATCGAATACTCCTCCTGAGACCGCTTTGCTAAACACAACAGAAGAGAAACTTTGGCACACATCAGTCCACAGCAAAAGGGGAAAACACTTGCTCCTAGTTGAAGAAACATTTTCCTAATAGATATTCAAAAGTGAATACAGCTCTCAATGGCTAAAAGTAGAAGCAGAGCCTCAGGTCTGAATAAACCAGGAAATACCTCTCCATCAAAAGGACACAGTAACTCCCCCCTCCATCTGTCAAGGAAAGAATTTAGAACATTCATGGTGACAAAATTCTATGAGTTGGAACAGAAAAGAGACAACAAACTATAGGATACTAGGAAGTCCTTCCATGATATGAAAGAAAAAATGGACACTCTAGGAAAGAATCAGATGGAATTATTAGAGATGAAATCTGTAATACAGGAAATCAAAAACACTGTAGAAAGTATTAAAAGTCGATTAGACCATGCTAAAGATTGAATCTCCAACGTAGAAGATAAAACCTCTGACCTAGAGCAAAACATCAAAAAGACAGAGAAAATAACCAGAAAACACAAGGATAATATACAAGAAATACTAGGTTCCATTAGACTCCCAAACATCTGAATAATTGGTATCACAGAAGATGAAAATATGAATAAGGGCATGGAAAATCTATTCCATAAAATCCTGTCAGAAAATTTCCCAAGTCTAGAAAGGTACTCAAACATCCAGACCCCAAAAATACAAAGGATCCCAAACAGAATCAACCCAAGAAGATCTTCCCTAAGGCAGATCTTAGCCAGACTGTCAAGGACCACAGATAAAGATATGATACTAAAACTGGCAAGAGACAAAGGACAAGTGACTTACAAAGATCATCCCATCAGGCTAACACTGGACCTCTCAAGGGAAACAATGCAAGCAAGGAAAGAATGGGAAGACGTATTCAAAGTGTTAAGAAAAAAACAATTTCAACCAAGATTATTATATCCTGCAAGATTATCCTTCACATGGGATAAAAGGATTAAAATCTTCTCAGACAAACAAAACCTGAAAGAACTTGCCAACACAAGACCAGCTCTTCAAAAAAAAACCTGAAGAGAGTACTGTTCTAGGAAAACTAGAGAATGAACAGCCAGAAATAAAGGAATAAAAGACAATCAAGACAATGGCCAACTTAAACGTCAGGACAATCGGGTAATATCAATAATAGCATTGAATGTTAATGAGTTAAATTCTCCAATCAAGAGACACAGACTGGCTGAATGGATAAAAACAAACAAACAAACAAACAAACAAACAAACAAAAAACCAGAAACCCTCTATCTGTTGCTTACAGAAAACCCACTTCATGGATAAAGACATACATAGACCAAAAGTGAAGAGTTGGAAAAAAGTTTTCCATGTAAATGGGAACCAAAAAGAGCGGGAGTCATGATACTAATTTCTGACAAAATAACCTTTAAATCAAAAACTATTCGAAAAGGCAAAGAAGGACATGGGACCAGCAGTTAGCATAATGGCTATGTTGCT
>NW_006159659.1:1348718-1365779 GCF_000334495.1 Tupaia belangeri chinensis | reverse complement strand
CCACGGCCCCTATAAAAAAAACCCCCCAAAAAAAAAAAAAAAAAAAAAAAGGACAGTATATTGTAGTAAAAGGGTCAATCGATTAAGAAGATATAACGCTTATAAACATCTATGCACTTGACACGGGAGCACCCAAATACGTGAAGGAAAGACAGTTAGATCTAAAAAAGGAGTGAGAGACTGCAACACACTAATTGTTGGAGACCTCAATATCCCACTATCCCCTCTGGGCAGATCATCTAGACAAAAAAATAGGTAAAGAGATAAAGGATCTAAATGATACCATAACTCAAATGGACTTAACAGACATCTATAGAACTTTCCACCCAAAAACCATGAGATACACTTTTTTTCTCATGCCCACATGGAACCTTTTTGAAGACTGACCACATGATAGGGCACAAGGCAAGCCTCTACAGATTCAAAGGCATAGAAACTATACCCAGCATCTTTACTGACCATGATGGAATTAAACTTGATTTTAATTTCAAGGGAAATCCTCAGAAATACTCAAATACATGGAAACTAAAAACTAAACCTATTCCTGAATGACTTCACAAGTACTGAAGAAACAGAGACTGAAATCAAAAGATTCATGAAAGCCAATGACAATGAGGACACGAATTTCCATAATCGTTGTGAGACTACAAAAGCAGTCATAAGAGGGAAGTTCATAGCAATTAGCACATAAGAAGAAGGCGGAAAGAAGGCAAATGGATCACCTAACATTATGCCTCAGAGAACTGGAAAAGCAACAGCAAAATAAATGAATAAATAAACAAAATTTTAAAACTCCAGGAGAAAGGAAATTATAAAGATATAAGCAGAAATAAATGGAATAGAAAATAAATGAACTACACAGAAAATAAATGAAAGTAAAAGCTGGTTCTTTGAAAAAATAAAGAAAATTGATATACCACTAGTGAGACTTATTGAGAAAAAGAGAGAAAGGAACCAGATAAATCAAATCTGCAATGAAGCAGGCATATGAAAAAATGCTCAACATCCTTCATTGTAAGGGAAATGCAGATCAAAACAACAATGAGATACCACCTAACCCCAGTCAGAATGATGAAGATTAAAAAAAAAATGGTAAGTGCTGGCAGGGGTGTGGTGAAAGAGGAACTCTCTTATACTGCTGGTGTGAATGTAAATTGGTCCAGCCACTGTGGAGAACAATTTGGAGATTCCTCAAAACTCTACAAGTAGAACTACCATGTGATCCAGCAATCCCACTTTTTGGTATCTACCCAAAGGACAGAAGAATTCTTCATTGTAAAAGTGCTTGCACATTGATGTTTATTGTGGCATTATCTAAAATTGCTAAGACATGGAACCAACCCAAATGCCCATGAACAGATGAATGGATTTAAATACTGTGGCACATGTACTCTTTGGAATACTACTGAGCCATAAAAACAACAAGACTCTGGCTTTTGACAGAAAGTGGATGAATATGAAAGATTTACTGCTAAGATAAGCAAGCCAAGCTATGAAGGAGAGATATCATATGTTCCCACTTAATATGTATAGAGTGTCCACTCTCTATGACAGAAACTAATTGACTAAAGGATATAGAAACACAGTAAATGCATATGAATGGAATAAAAAATTTTTAAATGATATATTCAAGAAAAATAATTGGAATAATAATAATAATAATCTGGGCAAAATAATAAAAAATTATTTGAGGATTATGGGGATTTTAATGTCTTTGTATTGACTGATATGCATGGTATTTCTTTTGGAAAAAGAAATGTAATATACTGTCAAGTTAAATATGATTCAATGTACTATAAACAAGATTATGATAATAATAAAAAAGAACTAAGTAAATTTTTTTTCTTTTTTCTTTTTTTTTGGAGAGGTTTTCACTATAGGGCGCATACGCTCGCCAGACAGACAGAGACATAGAGACAGAAAGCGAGAAATCACCCCCCAGGGGGGATAGTCACGCCGCAGTCCCTTCTCCATTCTCCTCTCGGGATCTTGGGCACGCACGCACATGTGCCTGGCGTGAGTTTTAAGCCACCAGGTCTGGGACGCAAACTGCGGTCGACTACGTGGAGTCCAGCGACATAGCCATTACGCTAACTGCTGGTTCCCGAACTAAGTAAAATTTTGAAAAGAAAAAAAGAAATGGCATTGAAGATAGAAATTAATTTGGGTAGAGTTAACATTTTAATTATATTGATTCTTCCCATCCAAAAACAAGGGATATCTTTTCATTTTTTTGTTATATATATATAAGTGTGTGTGTGTATTAGTTTTTCATTGTTTTCCTTGTAGAGCTGTCTCATCTATTTGGTTAGCTTTATTCTTATGCATTCTATTTGTGTGTTTGTGTGTGGCTATTGTAAATGGATTGCTTTCTTCAATTCTGTGTCCGTCTGCTTACTGTTAGTGTATAAAAATGCTATAGATTTTTATATATTGATTTTGTATTCTCCACTGTACTGGATTAATTTATCTCTTAAAGGAGTTTCTCATGGATTCTTTTGGATTTTTATTTTTGAGAGACTTCTGCTGTAGGGAGCATGCACTCACTGGAAAGACAGAGAGACAGAAACCAAGAAATCACCACCTGGAGGACTTGACCACATCACAGTCCCTTCTCCTCCATTCCCCTCTTGAGATTTTTGGGCATATAGCACATGTGCCCAGCAGGAGTCAAGCCACTGGGTCTGGGACTCAAACCCCAGTAGACCATGTGCCATCTGCTGTCCCCTCTTTTGGACTTTTTTTAAATGTATATGATCATGTCATCTTCAAATAGGGACAATTTCACTTCTTCCTTACCTATTCTAATGCCTTTTATTTTACCCTCTTGTTTAATTATGTTGGCTAGAACTCCCAGTATTGTTTAAAAAGACAGGAGAAAGTGTGACAACCTTGTCTTGTTCCATTCTTTAGTAGGAAAGCTTGCAGTTTTCCTCCATTCATTATGATGTTAGCTATGGGCTTTTATTGTATTGAGAAATGTACCTACTATACCTGTTTTGTTAAGTCTTAATCATGAAGGGGTATTGTATTTTTCCAAATGCTTTTTCTGCATCAATTGATATGATGTAATTTTTATCTTTCCTTCTGTTAATGGGATGTATTACATTTATTTTTTATATTGAACCATCCTTGCATCCCTTACTTGGTGATGGTATATACTTTTTCAGTATGCTGTTGGATTCGATTTGCTAGTATTTCTTTGAGAATTTTTGCATCTGTGTTCATCAGGAACATTGGTCTTCAGTTTTCTTTTTTAATATGTCCTTGTCTGATTTTGTTATCAAAGTGCTGGAGCTTCATAAAATGAGTTTGGGAGGCTTCCTTCCATGTGGATCTTTACAAACAATATGAGAAGAATTAGAGTTAATCTTTTTTAGATGTTTTGTAGAATTGAAATTTTCTAGTGACCACATAAAAGCAGTAAAAAGGAATCGATAAATTAATTTTAACTCTCTCTATATACAATTTCTTTAATTCTCTCTCTCTCCCTTTTTCTCACTAAGAGGGTGCTTCACACCCATCTCTGTCTCTGGGGTGAGCACACATACCTCACACGAGGGACAGCTTCACTATAGAGACAGAGAGATGTGTGGTAAGTATCTTCCACCAATGGGATATTGTTACGCCACAATCTTTTCTCCTCAATTTCTCCTCCCTGTTGGGATTTGGGGCACACACATGCACATGAATATTTTTCAATCTACTGGGGCCAGGAATCAAACCACACAGTTTGTCTTTCAAGATCTAGCTCTCTTAAACACTAGGCCACAGGGTTGGGCCAAATTAGTGTATTTTATTTTATCTAATATGTTAAAAATGATCTTTTCAACATAGACTCAAAATTAAAATAGTTAATGAGGTATTTTATATTATTTTTGATATTATATATTTGAAATAAGTCATATTTATTCTACAGGTATGAAATTGGATATATAGGCATTTTTCATGTATTCATTTGAGATGTATGGCTAGTGGCTACCATTTTAGATAGCACAGGTCTGGACAGTCCAAACCAAGACATAAACTATCACATTTTACTTAACTGGTGCCCTATTGATGAACATTGGCTTTATTTCCATCCCCTTCCATTGTTTAATGTCCTAATGAATATTCTTGAGGGCTTTAATGATTATTTCATAGAGATAAATCCTAAACATTTGTTTGCTGTATCAAACTGACAATTGCTTATTTCATCTCACCCTTGGCCACACTGAGTCTTGTTAGTCTTTCTCATATTTGAACATGTGATAATGAGGGTTTAGACTAAATTTACTTTACCTCTTGGCAAATTAAAGACAGGCTTTATTTTTTTTCCTTCTCATTAATCTTGAAGGCAGTAGATTAATAGGGAATTTCTGGAAATGCTCATTGTAGGCATGGAAGAGTCTTGACAACACATGAATATTTAATAGTATAGCACATAAAATATAATTGTACACAGTACCCTCAGTTTCTATTAAATTAAGTTTGAAAGTAATCTAAAAATGGTCTTTTGAGACTTTTTCTGCAATTTCTCTAACCCAGAACACCTGTGAATGTTTGACTGCCAGATAAGAAAAGAAAGAAACTAGAGGCCATTACAGTTCAACAAAATTTATGGCCTCAGTAACAAGAAAATATGCTGTATACTACCAAAGCATCTCACATTCTAATTTCATGGACTTCTTTCTGATATTACCTGTTCTGGAAGGGAATCTATCTAAAGATATATATAGATATTGATTTTTAAATAAGAAAGCCAAATAAATTTAAAATAGCTTGCAAAAAAGTCTGTTAGGCTCTAAATTTTTTGCTTGTTTTAAAATGAGTATTTTGCAGTAAAATGGTAGTCATTTATCTTGACTGAGAATTGATGGTCTCTTAAGTCCAATGGTGAGTAGAAACACCCTATTCCTGATATAAAGGATGTCATTTTTGTAGGTACTCAAGAAAGCCTACTTTAGTGATGTCTACATATTTGACTCTTCCATTTAAAACAATTATATGTATTAGATCAGTTAGCCTTGTTATTTGGGGAACATTTTGTAACTATCTTTTAAAAGTAGATGTTCTGGGAATGGATGGTGGTAAAGCAGTAAAACACGATGCTCTTTGAGTTTGATTAATGTGGGAAAGTTACACATTCACATCAAAAGGCCTCCCTGAGAACACTTGGCACCCACATACCCATGATCCAGATATGGCTGAGGCTTAGGTGGATCATGGTATTAGTACCATGTTTAGGGTGTTGTCTCTCTCTCTCTTACTTCCCCCTTCTCTGTCTCTGTCTTTCTAGCTCATGGAAGAAATAAATAAATAAATGTTTTTTAAAAAAGTAAATATTCTACATTATTCAGATTGAGAATCTTCCTTTTACCTTACACTCTTGTCCTTAAAAAATAGAGTGTAGGTTATGGCTGACCTTGTGGCCTAGTGGTTAATGGAGTAGGATCCCACACGGCTAACCACAATTAACATTCTAGCTCTAGCAGTTTGGAAAGCACTTCAGGTACGTGTGCATGCATTCCTAAAATCCCAACAGAATGGAGAATTAGAAAGAAGAAGATATCGTGATGTGACCTTGCCCCATTGGGGCGTGCTTTCTCTCATTCTTTCTCTCTCCCTGTATTTTTCTAGTGAGCACATATCTCCTCTGGCAAATAAAAGAAAAAAAGAAACAAAAAAGGTTATAGATTTCTTTAATGCTCTATGATCCCTCAATTGGGGGTTTTGAACCGGACTTTCATGATTCTGAATCTTTCATGATTCATGTTTTTTTTTTTTTCCTACTCCAATGCATTTCTGCAGCTCATACTTGTGATATAGAGGTGTGGTCTTCTGTTAGAGTAGGAATAAAGAATATTAAGAAAATAAGAATTTGTCCCTCCCAATGCCCTCATCTGTTACCTCAAGCATTTTGCCATAAACCTTAAAAAGAAAAATCAAACAGCTATGAATCATTTTAATGTTACATAAACTAAAGGCTCATATAAAACATCTAATACTTGCTGACTTTAAAAAAAATCTAACACAAAATATTTACTTTTATCTGCATTAATTCATGTCATCATATACATGTCTAAACTATATCATTTCAACTAGCAACAGACGTTCCTTCATTCAAGTTATGGCTGGGTTGCGGGGTTATTTTAATTCTGCGTAACATGGCTGGTTTGATGGCTTATTAGAATTATGGCTAATAATCCCATTATGGCTAATAATATCCCATTTTTCACTCACAGGTAGGACATAATTGTGTTTAATTTCAGTTGCATTTTGGGGATCTGTTTCACGGGTCAATCCCCTATATCACAGTTTTGTCAGAAAATCGAAACCATGCTAGTTCATAAAAGAGAAATTTATTACAGGAAGTTTTCACAGAAGTGACCAAAGATCTAAGGAACCAAACAAGAAACAGTGATGTAACCTAGAGATTGATAACAGCACAATATCACTACCAACACAGGGTTGGAGGGAGAACAGATGAGGTGATATTTCCAGAATCTAGGAGCACGAGATGGACAGCAGAAATTCTAATCAGGGCATGCCTGATTTGGGACTGTGGAGGAGATATAGCTGCTGACAGAGACATGGACCAAAACAGAATATAAAAGGAGATTCTCTTGCTTGTCCCTTCCTCCCACCATCCAGGTCTCTACCAGTCCCTCCAACTGGCTTACTATACTTGGAAACCAGTTGTGAGGGAGTCTGGAATATACTATTCCTTGCTCTACAGAGAAAGGCAGAAAAACAAAAAAGGAAATAACTGGCATGGTAGCCTACATACACACACAAATGTTGGAAATAAACTTGATATTTGCCTTCTTTCTTTATTTTGTGATATACTGTCATTACTCTTATTAAAATTTCTTAAACTTCTTTACATTTTTAAGATTTACATTTAATCACTGTACATCTTTACAGTGTAAAGAATCTTTTGTTTCCCAGCATGAATACAGTCTTATTTTAGTTAAGTGAAAGATATTATTGTATAAATTATCAGCAACAGATTATTTTTTCTTTTTGCATTTGTTAAATACTTTTCCCCCCTAATCCCCTCCCTCCCACCCCTTACTACTCCCTCAAAAACCTACAAATAGAACTACCATATGACCCAGTAATTCCACTTCTGGGTATCTACCCAAAGAATAGGAAAACATTCAGTTGGAAAAACACTTGCACATCTATGTTCATTGCAGCATTATTCACTATTGCTAAGACATGGAATCAACCCAAATGTCCAAGAACAGATGAATGGACTGTCATTATTCTTTACAGATTTTTCAGCATGGTCATTATACCTAGTGGTATCTGTGCATTTGTGAATTTCTGTTTTTGAGACTCTTACCAAAAGGGAGAAAAATATGTGTGGTTGTGTGTGTGTGTGTGGGGGGGAGAGATTGTGAATGAAACACACATACTAACATAATTAGGTCATAAATGCTAAGTGTGGTGGAAGAATCATAAGAATAGTCCACCATGCTCATATCTTGCCTAAGACAGGGAAGAGAAAGAAAAGACCTGGAATAAAAAGCAGAAACCAGACTACAAGAGATTTTTCCATGATCTAGTGGTTAAAGGAAAATGATCCCACATAACCAACCACAAAATTTGAGTCCTGGCCCCAGCAACTTGAGAAACACACCAAGCACATGCATGTGTGTTTTCAAAATTCTGATAGAATGGAGAAATGGAGGAGAAGGGATTATGACATGACCAGCCCCATTGGGAGGATCTCTCTCTCTCTTTTTTTCCTCTCTCTCTGCTTCTCTCTGGAGAGTTCATGCACCCTCTGGCAAAATAAATAAAATAAAATGGACTATAATTGTCTAGCACTGCCTTTCATTTTGAAGGTAATGGATTAGCCTTTCTTAAACAGTTTCCCCACGTATGGTAACTCCACAATTATATAATACAGCACTCAGAAATACAAAGGCATTTTTGGTAACTTTCTTGCAGGTGGAAGCTACAGCTAATGATTTGCTCCAGGATATTTGTTTAGTATTTTTTAGAGGGCTGTTATATCTCATCTTTTTTCTCCCTTCTTTTTGAAAACTGAGCTTTTTTGAGTATGAACCACTATTGAGTTGCCCCTTTTTGGCCCCTGACTTTGCTTTGACATCACTTTCCTCCCACACAGTATCACCATTTAATCAGAGTAGACAGAACTGGCAGATTTTATTTAAAAAGTAATATGCAAGGAGAGTTACCAATAATTCCTTAAATATGTCACCTTCTAGCAGCTTAAAACATTATTTATCTACATGGAAAAATATTTTTCTACTTTTTCTCAGATGGTTCTTTTTACATCTTCACTGAACTTTGATTTTTAATAGATTGACAGTAATGATTTTCCAGTTTTCACAACTTAAATTTCTCTACTAGAGTAAACTCTTTAAGTCAAATTCCCCTATGCTTTAAATTAGGACATAATGATGGTTATCTTGCCATCATCACTTTAAAACCACTAAATCTTTGATGGGGACAAAAATATGAATAGGCAAATAAAGAAACTGGTTAGTAAGTAAAGAAATAATATTAGAATATACTTGAAGAGAGCTTAGTTAAGTGAAGAATTTGTAGAAATGTTCCACTTTGATGCTTCATTGCTATTCATAAAACTTTATATATAGTTTTATATAGAGCTCACTGGAAGTGCCGACTGAAAGTCTCATGATTGGCCATTAAAGACTATAAATGATTTCACTAGATAAGAGTGAAAAAAAGTTTCTGTGAGGTTTGGAGGAGAATAGGTTAAGTAAAGCTATGGGCATTTTTTCTTTCATTTCTTAAATATATATTGAACACCTACTAACATGTGTTAGGCAATTGGGACACCTCAGTAAGAAAGACAGATATGATCCTATGATTCATTTACTCTTGCTGAGTAACAAATCACTCAAGATTTAGCAGCTTAAAGCAATCATTTCATTATGCTCATGGATTCTGTGGGTTGGGAATTCTAACAGAGATACAACTAAGGTGACTTGTGTTTGTTTCATGATATCTGGGACCTCAATTGGGAAGGCTCAAAGGCTGGATGCAAATGGATAGCTGAGCTTGGAATTATTGAAAGCTTTTTTAACTCCCATGTCTGGCACCTGGTTAGGATGATATGAAGACTAGAACTGCAAATTGATTAGTTATATGTTGCATTTCCACGTGGCTTGGCTTCTTCAGTATAGGAGTCTCGAGGCTGTTAGACTTCTTAGGTGGTGCTTCAGGGTTCAAACTGCAAGTGTTCTAGTGCAGAAGGAGGAAGTTTCACTGACATTTATAATTAGCCTTGTCAGTAACAGTTTCACTTCTGATATACTCTATTAGCCAAAGAAGTCATAACTATGCCCCAATTCAAAGGGATGGAATTCAAACTCCATCTCTTGGTGGGGAAAGTCACAAGGTCGTATTGTAGAAAACAATAGGAGATATTATCACAGCCATCTTTGGGAAATACAATATGCCATAGTCTTATTCTCATAGACTTTAGGACTATTGAAGAATTCATACATTAAAATAGTCACATAAATGAGGATTGAATGTGATGACAAAAAGGGATATGGTTGTAAAAGTAGAAATTCAAAGGAATATGACTCAGAAATAAGGGTTGTGCAAAGTTTCCATGGCATACCAACTATTGAACAACTGTCTAAAATATCAGCTCTTGAAAATACTATCCAAATTAACCAGGCAAGGTATTTGGAGAATAAGATAAGGCAGATGGAGAATTTCAAATAAAGATAACCACACATATTAAGTCCTATAGCAGAAGAGATCATAGATTATACAAAGACTAAATGAAGAGCCAGGTAGATAAAGTATGAAGGAGAGAATGTGGGGTCGGATGGTGGCACAGAAGTAAAATGTGCAAGGTTGACCCTCGTGGGAAAGTTATGGATTGAATCCAGAGACCTACCTGAGAATGCTGAGTATGTGTATGCCCATGAATGGGGGCTGGCTGAGGCTGAAGACGGATATTTAAAAGTCAGATTCACAGGATGTGAAAGCAAGGGTAAATTGAATTAAGGAAGTTGATGTTATCTAGAATAATACTTAGTTTTGAGGATTACTTAACTGGAAGAATATTGATGGCAGTCACTTAGATGAAGAATACAGCAAGAGGACATTTTCTTGTGTAAGGTCTGTAATTTGGCCTTGGGAATTTGCATTTGAGGGGCTTTTGGAACATCCAGTTAGAGAATAAGTTAAGTATCTTATTGGATGTTCACAGAAAACAGGAAGCATCAGACCTACAGATATAAATTTAGAGGCTATCTGCTTATAGAAGGTTGTTGAAATGTGCATGGAGGATATCAGACCCATTATATAGTTTAAACATATAGGAAGCCTGGCAATGTTGACTGCTTGAGACATGAACGGGAACTTTTCCTCCTTCCTCTTTTCAATCCCCCAAGTGGGCTTGGGGGCTATCTAAAACTCTGCATCCAGTAGAGCCCAGTTTTAAAGTCTTTTTAAGCTCAGTCTGCTCATTTCTTAGATGAAAAACCTGACTTAGAGACAATAGTAGCATGTTATGTCATCCTGTAGTAGGAAAGTAAAAGCTTAGTTACCTTGTCTACTTGAAACTCCATAGGAAGAAACAGACCTCTCCAGTCTAACTGAAATACAGTCAAAACTGTATTTAAAAGATCATTCAAAAAAGATAATTTTTAAATAATATGTTGAAGTAGAACAATAGTTGAACAAACTTCTCTTTCATTTTCAGAGATAAGAGACACTAAAAGAAGTCATTTGCTCTCTTGGTGATATGAAGGACTTCCCTTCCCACTCATTCTCTGTATCAGAAGCAGATGTGAATACATTTCTGAATGTTTTAAGTTTAATTATACCTCAGCCAGTAATTTCAAGCTGAGTCATCTATGGCTCTCAATATTGTTTATTTTAGATGATCCTAATTCTAACTAGATACAGAAACTTTCCCTGTTTCGACTTCATCATTAGTGATTTGAAATATTCTGTTGGAAAATGATAATTTACTAAATGACTTTCCATCTTTACAAAATAGGCTATAATTCAATTCATGACCAGGTTATCTTCAACCATAGAATGTGTTCTGATAATGTATCAAAAAGGAGATTGTTTGGGTGGTTCTCAAAGTTTAGTCTGAGGATCACTAATGATACATAAGAGTTCTCATAGTCCTATAGCATAAATGTTTGATAAATTAACAAGGACCATATTTCCCTTTCCTTAGAAAATCATTGGTGTCTTTAATGGAACATGTGTCAATCACTACTTCTACTCTTCACCCTACCCCACCTCCACCACCCCATGTACATACATAAAGGTTATGGCTAATTTGACAATGATCAGTCAATCTTAGGGAAGCCAGTATAAATTCATTAGTGCCATATACTCAGGTGACCATACATCCCAATTTGCCTGGAACAGACCTGGATTATATCTACCATCCTGCTTTAATTATTAATAGTGCCTGTCCCCTTCTCATATGTGTCCTGAATTAGATATTGTCTAACTATGAATCACTAATCTATTATAATTAACTTTGCTCAAAGACTAGGTATATTAGATTTTCATTTTCCACACTTTAAATTGAAAAATTAAATTAGACTTCTATGATTAAAAATGAAGCCTAAAACTGAAATTTCATGAAGTAGAGAGAAGTGGGAAGGTCCTGATAGGCCATGGGTGAGTCAACATTATGATTAATTCAAATTTATGAATACACAGGAGCTCCAAACTTGAGAAAAGATCTGCAGAATAGGTGATGAGGAATTAGCTTGGAGGAGAAGGAAGAGATTCACAGAGAAAATCAACATATTTTATGTAATGGTGGAACCTCTTTGTGTACACTCATGAGATCCCAATGCCAAACCCACTTGCTATGAGACTGAGCCTAACTCCAATGCATCAGTTTCTGGATTTCTATGAGAACATTTCTCTGCTACTGATTATCCTATGTTAGAGTTTCCCTAGAAGTATATCCTAGGATGAGGATTTGAGTGCAAAAAAATTATGTTAGGTGATCCCAGGAAACACTGGTAAGGGAATGGGGAATTGAGACAAGGAAGGGAGGGAAATCAATACAGGTGTGTTAATGTGAGTATTAGTGCGGTAGGAGGGAGAAAGGGTAAAAAACTACTACTCAGTCTCCACCCAAGGAGAAAAGAACCTGATAGATTTATTCACCATTCAAAATCATCATTGGTAGAGAGCTGTTCCCAGGAATGTTAACTCCTTAGTATTTCTGACCTGTCCCTTGCATGGCCTGGTCTTGTTTGTGTGGCCATGGTATCCTCAAGAAAATAATCCCATGTGCTTGAAGTAAGACACCAATAATAGGAACACTGAGTATCAAAGAACATTGACCAATCACTTATTTCATTCTTACATTCCACAAATACTGATTGAGCAGTATCTGTCACACAATTTGATTTTATTATTTTAATTGTATTAACAGAAATAAGTAGGACAGATTATATTATAGATCACTTTAGTAGGGATATTTTGCTCCACAATATTGGCCGCTGCATTTATAGAATATGTGAGAAACATGGATTAATTAGTATGAACAATAGTGACATTGAAATTTCCTTAATATGCACATTTATTTTTATTTAGAGTCCTTTTCAAAGATTCAACCTATCACAGAATCATGAAGTTGGAGAAAGCTCTTAGAAATTACACAAAACAACTTTCCTCTAGTACAAACATTTCTATGTCAATAGAAAGCCATCAAGTTTGAGTTGTAAGCAAATAAAAATATTTCAATGGAGTATTCTCTCCTCAGGAGATAAGTTGAAACTTATTTATAATGTACTTTGGTTAAGGATGAGATTTATGAAACTCCCAGCCAAGCACCTAAAATACACTAATACGATCATCCAATTTTGATCCTCCAACACAGTTTATTACTCTCCTAATTCAGAAAATGATATGAATGTGGATATAAAGAAAAGTAGCTACTCACTTTGTCTTATGAAATAGGATGGTTAGAGTCTTTATTATAAAAATAATGGAACTTTATTTAGGAATACTTAGCCATTTAAACTCAAACCTCTCTTTAGAATTAAATTTTGGGGCCAGCAGTTAGCGTAATGGCTATGTCGCTGGACTCCCACATGGTCGACCGCGGTTTGAGTCCCAGACCCGGTGGCTTAAACTCACGCTGGGCGCGCGTGTGTGTGTACCCAAGATCCTGAGAGGAGAATGGAGGAGAAGGGATTGCAGCGTGGCCATCCCCCCTAGGGGGTGATTTCTCGCTTTCTATCTCTCTGTCTCTCTGTCTAGCAAGCGCACGCGCCCTATAGCAAAGACCTCTCAAAACAAAAAAGAATTAAATTTTGCTACATGATGAGTTAAGAACCACAATCACTTAAAATATTCAAAGCCAGTTTATAACATAGTGAAATATGCTTATAGTTGATGTTCATAAGCTAAAGTATTTCCAGTGTGTGATTAAAATTTTTTCTAGTAAAAAAACATTTTTTTAAACCCTAGCTGTTGGTTCTTTCCCCCACAGGTGTTCTCTGAAAATATGCTTATTTTTTGAAATTGTGATAAAATGTATATAACATAAAAGGTACCATTTTAATACATTTTAAAAATATTCATTTAATTTCATGTATTTATTTTTAATTTGACCAGAAAGAGACACAGAGAGAGACGGGAAGTGAGAAAGCATGCCACCAGATCTGGGACTCGAACCGTGGTCAGTCATGTGGGAGTCCAGCACCTTGCTACTTACTAGTCCCCATTTTAACCAATTTTAAGTCTTCTCAGTAGTATTAAGTACATTCACATTGTCCTGCAAACATCACTATCTCTAGAATTTTTTTATTCTTCAATAAATGAAACTCTGTATCCATTAAACAATAGCTTCTTATTTCTCACTCTCCAGCCCCTAGAAACCACCATTGTACTTTCTTCTCTATGAATTTGACTACTCCAGCTAGCTCATAAGTGGAATCATACAATTTTTGTCCTTGTGTGGATAGTTTTTTATATTTTTTAAAAAGAAAATTTTTTAGAGAGGTTTTTGCTATAGGACACATGCACTCACTGGAGAGACAGAGAGACAGAAAGAGAGAAATCACCCCCTGCCAGGGGAATGGCCACACCACAATCCCTTCTCCTCTGGTCTTCTCTTGGGATTTTGGGCATGCACACACACATGCCTAGCATGTTTTAAGCCACCAGGTCTGGGACTTGAACCACGGTTGACTACAGGAGAGTCTAGTATTGTAACCATTATGCCATCTACTGGTCCCTGAATATCTTTTTTTTTTTTCAGAGAGATTTTTGCTATAGGGCATGTGTGCTTGCTAGAAAGACAGAAAGAGACAGAAAGCAAAAAATCACCCCCTGCGGGGATGGCCATATCACAATCCCTTCTCCTCCATTCTCCTCTCTGAATCTCAGGCATGCACAGACACATACCCAGTGTGAGTTTAAGCTGCTGGTCTGAAACTCAAACCGCGGTCGACTATGTGTGAGTCCAGCGATGTAACCATTATGCCATCTGCTGCTCCCACTTCTTTTAAAAAATGGATTCTTGGGCCAGCAAGTGGTGTGGAGGTTAAGGCACTGGATCCCACATGATGGCTGATGTCATGGTTCAAGTCCCAGACCTTGTGGCTTGAAAACCACACTGGGTGTGTGCATGTGCATGCATCTGAAAGCAAGAATGGACGAGAAGGGATTGCAGTGTGACCAGCCCTCCTCGGGGAGTGATTTCTCACTTTCCCTTTCTATCTTTGTATTTTGTATCTCTCTCCAGTGAGCACATGTGCCAAAATAAAAAAAGGCTTTTTAACTCTTCTGTCTGAATTTACTAAAATTGGTGCAGGATGTCAGGTGCTGCCATTTTCCACTGAAATCAACTGAAAAATGTATGTATACCTGATACATAATAGGCTCACTGATGGCTAGAAGACAATGCATACCATGTCATCTGCTGGGAAGAAAAAAGTCATTTCATTGTTCTTCAATATTCACAAAAGGCCCATCCAGGTGCCTTATATAAAAATAATAGTTCTCGGGACCAGCAGTTGGTGTAATGACTATGTTGCTGGACTCCCATGTAGTCGACTGCGGTTTGAGTCCTGGACCTGGTGGCTTAAACTCATGCCTGGTAGGTGTGTGTGCATGCACAAGATCCAGAGAAAATGGAGGAGAAGGGATTGCAGCATGGCCATCCCCCTGGGGGGTGATTTCTCACTTTCAGTCTCTCTGTCTCTCTCTGTCTTCCTGGTGAGTGCACGTGCCCTGTAGCAAAAACCTCTCAAAAAAAAATAATAATAGTTCTCTCTAACTACCTAACATAGATTTTAAGTTATATAAAATAAGATAAATACTTGGAAGGAAAATGATGAATAAAAACATTCTCAGATTGTGGCAATACAGTTACTCTGATTTATTTCAGGGTTACATTCATTTCCCAAAAGATTCAAAAACAAATTCTGATTGGTCTTTGCAAATCTCAGTAATCTCATTCCCTTGCCAGTCATTTGTTTTGAAGGAGATGTGAGCCTCAGCTCTAACCAGTGACTAAGAGGGTTTAGCCAGAGTTCTGTTCTTAAAAAAAGATTAATACAGGAAGTATCAGTCGTATTTCTTTTCAGGACATTTGCATGCTTGCATGTGATGCTATCTCCTCCTTCTTTTCTCCTCCTCCTCCTCCTCCTCCTTCTCCTTCTTCTTATCCTTCGAAAGAGAGACCACAACAGGGTCTTCATACCATTATCCTACCTGAAGCCTCAGCCAACCAGGATCATAGGCATGTGTGCATGCCTGGAATGCACAAGGAGACCTTGGGTTATAAACTCAGTGCCTTTCCATGTAGCCTCAGCATTGCATAATGTTGCCTTACCATTGCACCACTGTGGCTGCCAGTGATACTATTTTGTAACCCTGAGGAGTACTAGGCTGAGTCACAAAGCCACCATCCTGAGGATGGCAGAGTGGAAAGCGAGACTTGATGGTTTTAGTGAGTCATTGGGTCTGTTACTTGTGGACATTTAACAGAAGTAAAGTGCATGGTATCTCAGAGTGATTTGCTTGGGAAGCAGATGCTGAGATGGAGTTTAGTTCACAGGAGGTTTCTTAAGGAACATCTTGTAATGGAATGGGAAAGAAGCAGAACTGGGCAGAAGTGAAGCTGTGTGGAAGGCAATGACAGTCACAGGCTATCTCATGGGGAGGTCCAAGTTGGGCCAAGATAGCTATACCTTTAACTTTCATCTTCATTATTCATTGGAATGCATCCTTTTGGGAAAGGAATGAACTCCAGCAATGAAAACAATCCCTAAAAGAGCAATCCTGGACGTATGAGAGTGTCCAGCATGTATGATTATTGGAACCAATCAAAGATCAGATGTATATCCTAGGCCCAGAAAAAAACATGTTCCTTAGACCCACAAGATTTACTAAATTTTCATAGAATGTGGCTATAATAGCAGTAATGTATTTTTGCTGCTTTTGCCTACCTTTACCTTTCTTTGTTTCTGATTACCAAAGGCTAATGATTGAATTGTCTATAAATATTCATACACTGCAATTAAGTTAATGCTTATTTGGGCTTAATACAACCAGATTAATTTGGTGTTTACTAAATGACCAGTTAACCTTTCTTGACTTCCTTGCCAGCCAGTCCCCTTCTTCCCTTCTTGAAACTCTTCTTGGCTTCTCACATACTTTTGATTCCTCTGTCTTAGTCCCTGTTATCTTTTTCTCCTCTTGATTTCCAATCACAGGTGCTCTTTGAGGCACCATTTTTGGTTCACTCACCTTCATTGAGCATGCCTAGTCATGGTTCCTTCTCTTCGCCTACATCCAAGTCTACTTAATTCACAAGTGATTTGTAGCCCTGGTTTTTAAACCAAACATTAGCTCTAAAGTTGTCTTCAAAGGTCCTAACAACTTCCAATGGAAATGGTCTGGAAATAATTCATTATCATTCTCCATAAAACAAACTTATTTTCCCTGTATCCTAGTTCTTTTGATTTTTTATTTCTTAATCATCTCATTCAAATCCTGGATTCACATGAGGATGCTGAATATGAATGATGGGAGATTTATTTATTTACTTAATGTGACTGG
>NW_006159659.1:1342396-1348600 GCF_000334495.1 Tupaia belangeri chinensis | reverse complement strand
TATATATATATATATATATATACACACATCATATACATGTATATACACATATATGTACAGATACATGTGCACATACATACACACATAAACACATACATGCGTGCATATATTTGTGTGTATACATATATGTGTGCATATCTATGTATATGTGTGTGTGAATATGTGTGCACATGTGTATATATTTAACATGACACAGGGATCTCAGAACCTTACAGAAAAGGAAATGAAAACCACAACGAGATGATCAGACCCAGAATTTCATATACTATTTTAACAAAGAGCGTACAGTTGTTTAGCAATGATAAGATAAAAGAATTTTAAATGTATAGGCATGGTAAATTGTGACAATGTAAATATATGGGGAAACTAATGGAAGATAAGCGTTATTTAGCCAAGTTTTTATGCACATCCCTCTATTTTCAGTATTATTTATGGGCTGATGAGAGTCTACAGTAGTCTTGGTGATTAAGAGCCTTTCTGCCCTTCCTGGTAGGAGAAAGGGGAATGCTTTTTATGAAGGACAATGTATGCCCTAATTTTAGGCATATAGGGGGAGGGTATAGGACTTTTCTTTTTTTGCATCTACTTCTTTTCAATTACAGTTAAAAATTCTTATGTATATTTTACATATTTCATAGTGTTATTGAATATATTCTGGTCCCTTTTAACACCCAGGGGCAACCCTTAATCTGGTGAATAAATGTCCTAGCTTCTCTCCCTGGAGGGATTTTGTAGTTTTTCAGTGAAACTATTGGAATCCAGCCTCCTCTGCCTACAGAAATGACTTATATAATTTATCCTTATAGTGGCTCTCAGTTGCCTCTCTTCTCTATCAGGTTTTCTGGCCTTAACTCCCATATAAATTGTTGTCTTTAAATTCTCCCTTAGTCTCTGCTTTTAGGGAACATAAGTTATGACCTTCTCCTTACTACCACTCCTCCCAATCCCGTATACCTGCAATAATAACTGATGAATTGCTCTGAACCATTTCTTTCATATATCACTTTCTAGCCTTCATAGAAATGCCATTATGGTCTAATATGTCCTCTTTATTGTTCATATGTTGAAACTTAACCACTGACTATTTAAGAGGTGGGGAATTTAGGAGGTGATTGAGTTATAAGGGAAGAACCATCAGAATGGGATTAACACCCTTATAAAATAGATGCAAGGAACCTATCTGCCCCTCCCACTATGTGAGGGCACAGCAAGAGGTGGCATATTGGAATTAGAGTCCGAGGCCTCAACAAATGATGAACCTGCCAGTGCTTTGATCTTGGACGTTCTAGCCTCCATAACTACGAGCAATAAATTATAATTTTTTAAAGAGGTTTTTGCCTTAGGGCACTTGTGCTCACCAGAGAGAGAGAGAGGGAAACAGACAGACATAATGAGAGAGAAAGTGAGAAACGACCTCCCAGTGGGGATGGCCATGCTGCATTCCCTTCTCACCCATTCTCCTCCCAGGATCTAAAGCACATACCCACATGTGCCTGGTGTGATTTTGAAGCTACCAGGTCCAAGACTTGAACCATGGTCAACTATGTGGGAATCCAGTGATGTAATACCATCTGCTGGTCCCATGAAGTAATTTATTATAGCACCATGAACAAAACTAAGACATCTCCCAATTGTTACAGCTGCCAGATTTAGTAAATAAAAATAAAAGATACCCTAGTTAAGTTTGAATTCCAGATAAACAACAAATAATTTCTTGGAATAAGTGTTTCTTATGTAATGTTTGGGAATATATTTATATTAACAAATATCTTTTGTTGAAATTAAAATTTAACTGAGTATCTCATATTTCATTTGCCAATTCTATTATTAAAATCATTCCGCCATCTTTAAAAAGTCACCTAAACTCATGTTATTCAAGTCTCCATAATTTGTCCCTCATTCTACCAGTATAACCTCTTCCACATCTTTCAAATGCAAGCTTTCCCTTCCAACAAGAATTTGAGAGCAAAAGGGGCTTAATCATCATCACAGTTCTTTTGCTCCTCTGAAGTGCTTTATAATTTCTAAAGTATAGTCATTGCCTATAAATTATCTAATTAGTTTCTCTCATTATCTTTGTAATATAACTTGAGCATGAATTTTAATTTAAATTTTAAAATTTGTGAAAACTGAAACCAAAGAAGTGGTGTAGACTTGCTTGAGATCAATGTGTGGGTACTGGAGAAGGGCGCTCAAACACAGGATATTAATCTCCAAGTCAAGTTATCCCTCCATGATATTACATAGCTTTTTATTCACATTCTTTCATTTTACAGAGTAGGAAACAGAACAACAGGTATTAAGAGAGTGAGGCAAAGGACAGTTCTATTTCTTCACAATTCATTTGATGGTCAGCAAGTCATTTACTACAAGTGGGACTTCAACTCCTCATCTATAACATGAAACATTCGAAATAAAAAACCTCTATGCTTTCTTTAGATTCTAACTCACTATAGTTTTCCCAGGCTTACAGATAAATAATCCAGAGCTGAGAATAGAGCAACAACTCCCTGAAAGCTTATCAAACATAGATCTCTTAGACAGCTTTGCCCTTCTTTAAATAGTTTTCCTGCTACTTCTTATACTCGTACAGCCTTCATAAGGAGCTAAAACATTTAGTATTATTTGTTCTTAAGAATAATATGTTCTCAGGACCAGCAGGTAGCATGGTAGTTGAGATGCTGGACACTCCCACATGACTAACCACAGTTCAAGTCCCAGACCTGGTGGCTTGTTTTCTCACTTTCCCTCTCTTTCTCTCTCTCTGTGTCTCTCTCTGGTCAAATTAAAATAAATGAATGAATAAATAAAAATATAATTCTTTTTTTTAAAAAAAGAATAAGGTGTTCTGTTCTTTGCACTTAATTTGAGTATTTTATACTGTTACAGAAATCACACTAAATTATGTTGCTGTTGGTTCTTGATAATTTTTCCTTTTTTTGCTCCTTTTCCCTAGGTGTGTGTGTAGGGGGACATGATTCTTTATCCAGAGTTAAGCAAAGAATAATTATCTAGAAGTCAAGTATTCATTAAATTTGGGCTTATTGATCTCATTTTTTAATAAATTATTTTCATAGACCAAAGAATAAGAACTGTTTTCTCTTCCCCAGACTAAATGAGTGAATGTTTTCTTAGAATACTGAAAAAATTTCTTTAGACTAGCAAGTGATGTGGTGGTTAAGATACTGGATCCCACGTGGCTGAATCCACCATTCAAGTCCCAGACCTGGTGACTTGAAAACGTGTCAGATGCTTGTGTGTGTGTGTGTGTGCTCAAAATCCTGAGGAAAGTGGAAAAAAAGGGATTGTAGCATCACTTAGCCATCCCCCCTGGTGGGGGTGATTTCTCATGATTCCCTTTTTTTCTGTCTCTATCTGTCTCTTTCCAGGTGAGCACATATGCTCTATAGCAAAAATCTAAAAACAAACAAAAAAGAAAAAAAAATTCCTTTAATAGCAAAGGGAAGGAAATCCTGTAACAGATTTGTTTCCACCATGAATTTGACCATTACAAACTTTCCTAGATCTTCCTATTTTTCTATCTGAGGGATGATGAGAAAAAGTATAAAGAGTATTGAATTTAGATCCAAACATGTATGGGCTAAATTACAACACCACCACTTGGCCATGTGACCTTGATCAAATTACTGAATCCCCAGGAACCCTAGTTTCCTCTTCTTCATATAGTTGTTTTGAGGGTCAAATGAGATGGCATGAGCTGTATATAGTGAAAGAAGAGAACTTGTATGTTGTGCACACTAGAAACATCATTAAAGCACACTTATTCATTGGCATTTGCAGCTATTTTTTAATTTGCCAGAGGGCATGTGCACTCACCAGAAAGAAACAGAAAAGGAGAGAAAGAAAGTGAAAGAACACCTTCTATGGGGGTTGGTCATGCTAATCCCTTCTTCTCCATTTGTCCCTGCTTTTGAAATTGTGGGCAACCCCATGTGTCTAACATGTTGTTTAAGCCACTGAGTCCTGGACTTGAACCATACAGTCAGTCATGTGGTGTCCAGCAGCCTTAACTATCATGCCATTTGCTTGCAAATGTTTTTCAATTACTTAGTAAGTCTACCGAAGAGACATGTGACAGGGCTTTCCCTGGTTGGGACAGTATCATTCTTCATTAGATGTAGAGTGCCTCCTATTATACCTGCACATGAGAAAGTATAGCAGTGGGCCTGCTGCTCCATACTTACAACCAGATTTGACACATCTGAGAAAATACATTATGTACAAAATTGAAATCTACACAAGAGAATATCTTTTCCATCTTCAAGATCTCTCAGTTATCTGATATCACCATTTTCAGGATGCTCTGCTCATAGATTCCTTTAGCAGTACTGATAGGTTGACCTATAGCAGAATCCCTAGTAGGATTCTCCCACACATTGATATATTTGTGCCCTTCCCCAGTGAACCTTTCTTACTTCCACAGAGCATCACCATTTTCATTTCGTGTTCCTTCTCAAGAGCTATTAAAATGACAAAGCAAAACAAAAAGCACCTAGTTTGCTATGAACAAATATGTCACTTAAACAAGAACACAGAATTATATTACTATCTCTCCCAGAATATATTTTTTGTTTCATTTTATGACCAAGCATCTCACAGTGCCCTGCCCACATCCCTCCTTTTGGCTACTTTCTACTTTAGCTAAATATCTATTTCTCCATGCAAGGACTAGAATCATTCCTGATAAACAGAGACATCCAACCATCATAATCGACTAAGTGACTTCTCTTCCCTCTAGATTGCACAGTCCTAGAGAATAAGATCCAAATCTTAACGTCACAAGCACAGAATTATAAGATTCAGTTTTTTCCCTGAAACTGATTTCATAGTCCATGCTGGAATCTTCTTTACAATATCTTTACCAAGCAATCATTCTGAACATCTCTGTCTGAACATCCTGTCCGAACATCTCTGATTCGCACTTCTGGTTGCCCATAAAAGGTATTTGTTTAATATTGTTGATTGCTATTTGGTGAACGGACTGAACAAATATGTTGTCCAAGAACAGCTTCCTCATTGTAAGGAGAAGAAAAATATCATTCTCTCTACCCATCTTAAGTTCATAGCTGAGGTCCCTATAACAAAGGACAAATTAACAAGAAAAAAGCATACAAATTTATTCAAGTTTTACATGACATGAAAGTCTTCATAAGAAAATGAATACCCAAAGAAACAACTAAACCTTACTGTTGGTTTATAATAAATTTGATGAAGTGTAGATAGTTCTGGAGAAATATGATAGGACAAAATATTTTTGATATAATGATTATAAGCCGGGGGAAACTTAGCAAGTCACGTTTATTCAGATTCTCCTCCATTCCCCTTCATCTTCAGAAATAAAAATGTTCCTTTCCTCCAGGTATAGAAAAGGTATCTCTCACATGAGGGTCTTATGACCTGCTTTAAAGGAGAAGGGCAGGGGAAGGTTGAGGGAACTTCCCACTGTTGTGGTTTTCTCACATACTTTCAGCTTAAAATATTTTATATGCTGGGGCAAGCAGGTGGCACGGTGGTTAAAGTGCTGGACTCCCATGTGGCCCACCACAGTTTGAGTCCTGGGCTTAGTGGCTTGCTTTCTCTCTCTCTCGTACTCATGCCCTATGGTGAATTTTAAAAATTATAATAATGATAAATAAAATTAAATAATCCTTTAAAAATATTTTATATGCCAAGGTGACACATTTCTAAAGTGTCACCCATTACAATATTACAATATTCATTGTTCCAAAATACTAGTCCCATTACAATATTAATTATTCCAAAATATTAGTCTGAAATATCTGGAGGGGCTGGCCCCATGGTCCAGTGGTAAAGGGACCTGAACCCACATGGCCAACTGCACAGTTTGAGCCCCAACCCAGTGACTTGAGAAACAATTCAGGCACATGTGTGTGCATGCTCAAAATCATGATAAGATGGAGCAATAGAGGAGAAAGCATTGTGGTGTGAGGATGACCTATAGGGGGTTGCTTTCTTCCCCTCCCTCTCTCTGTCCCTCCACCTCTTTCTGGTGAGAACACATGCCTTGTGGTAAATTTTTAGAAAAGTGAATAAATAAATAAATAAATAAATAAATAAATAAATAAATAAAATATCTGGAGATCTTATCACACTCAGTCATCTCAGACATCATTTGCATACACAAACACACATACACACACACACACACACACACACACACGA
>NW_006159659.1:1340890-1342176 GCF_000334495.1 Tupaia belangeri chinensis | reverse complement strand
TATGTCGCTGGACTCCCATGTAGTCAACCACAGTTCGAGTCCCAGACCCAGCGGCTTAAACTCACGCCGGGTGCGTGTGCATGCGTGCCCAAGATATTGAGAGGAGAATGGAGGAGAAGGGATTGTGGCGTGGCCATCCCCTCTGGGGGATGATTTCTCTTTCCGTCTCTCTGTCTCTCTCTGTCTGGTGAGCACACACGCCCTATAGCAAAAACCTCAAAAAAAATTCTTTTTATAAATCTGGACTAGTAATCTCTTTCTGTGGATACCATATTGCGAAGCACAGTGGAGGAGAGATTTTTGTCACAGAATGACCAGAAACCACCACAGAGGCACAAGAATCATGAGAAACCAAGAAAATATCTCTCCCCTAAGGGAAAAGAACAATCCCGCATCATCCACAGACAGTACAGTAGAACTCTTGGAAATGTCTGATAGAGAATTCAGAATATTCATAGTGACAAAAATAAACGAGATGCAAGAGATGAGAGACAGTGAACTCCAGAAGATGCAAGAGAAAAGAGACAACGAGTTCTAGGAGGTGTTGAAGTTCTTCCATGACCTGAAAGAAAAAAATACATACCATAAAAAAGAATCAAATAAAACTATTAGAGATGAAAGCTGCATTCAGGAAATCAAAGCCTCCATCGATAGTATTAAAAGCAGATTTGTCCATGCAGAAAATCGAATCTCGGATGTGAAAGGCAAAACTTCTGATCTAGAAAAAACAACCAAAAATCTGAGAAAGTAACCCCCCCAAAATGAGAAATACTAGACAGCATTAAGTGCCCAAACATCTGGATAATTGGTATCCCAGAAGGTGTGGAAACTAATAAGGGCATTGATAATGTATTCCATGAAATCTTGGAAGAAAACTTTCCAGATCTAAAGAGGCATTCAAATATCCGCATCCAAGAAATACAAAAGACCCCTAATAGTCACCCTAAGAAGATCTTCTCCAAGGCATGTCATAGCCAGACTGGTCAAATCTACAGACAAAGACAAGATACTAAAATTGGAAAGAGAAACATAAGGTTACTTATAAAGGTTTTCCCATCAGGCTAACCTCAGACCTCTCCTCAGAAACAATGCAAGCAAGGAAAGAATGGGAAAATATATTCAAGGTGTTAAGTGAAAAACAGTTTCAACCAAGAATACTATTTATGGCAAGATTATCTGTCATATGGAAAGAAAGGATAAAAACAGTCTCAGATAAACAAGACCTGAAAAAATCTGCCAATAGCAGACCCACTCCAAGAAGTTTTGAAAGGAGTGCTCGACCAGCA
>NW_006159659.1:1334188-1339996 GCF_000334495.1 Tupaia belangeri chinensis | reverse complement strand
ACAAAATTATAAGAAATATTTTGAACATTATCTTTAAAATTCAGTATTTTGAAATTTTGAAAGTTGTTTATTAACTGTCAAGAACTACGGAGCATGAGCTAAAACTTTTTGATATGTAAAGTAAATGTTTGTGGAAAAAATGTAAAAATAAATTAATTAATGAAAAAATAAGAAAGAGCAAGTAAGTCCCACTTTGAAAGTCAATCCTGTTACCTCTGATTGAAAAAGTTATCCATTTTTAAAGGAAGTGAAAGTGCATATATTTTGTTCAGCCAAGAGCTATCATACATCAAATGATCACCTTGTCTAAATCTAATTTACTTTTGAGAGAAAGCAAGCAATAGTGTCCCAGACACTTTCTTCCTCTTTCTGATGAATCAGCCTCACATGCCTCTGAATAATCAATTTCTACTACAACATTCCAAATCTATTACTAAAACAACATAGTTACAAACATACAATGATTTATATATATATATATCATTCTTCAATTGTGAGGTAATTAACATATGTCAATATCATTAGTTTTAATGGACAAAGGCTATTGTTGGTATGGTATCAGAGAGACATTGAAGAAAGTAGACCTTGGTATGATGGTTTCTGAGCTTCTGTTTTTGTTTTATCTCCCCCTTTTCTCTCTTTTCTTATTTGTTTGTTTGTTTGTTTGTTTATTTTACATTCAATCACTGTATATCATTACAGCATACCAAATGAATTTTCTCATCACAAATACACTGTCCAGTCAAATATATTACCATACACATTATCATCAACATACAATTTTCCATTTTCATCTTCCTTAAATGTTTTGTTTCATTCTTTTCCCCCTTGATTCCCTCTCTCTCACCCTATCCCATTTTCTACCCTTCTCCCACACTGTCTCTATTATCCACAGTTGCTCTCCATGCCTTTATTCCTTCCTTTCCTATCTTTCAGTTTAAGCTGAATTATCATTTGTGGAATCTCATTACATAAGATAGCTAACAGAGTATCTGCTGGGTTTAAATTTTGTAGGTGAGCAGGAAAAACAAGACATGGATAGGAATAAAGGCAACCTTGTGGCATTTTCCTCTCCTCTCTTCTTCCACCCATCCCAAATCCCCTCAGTAGTCTTGAACATCTCGAGAGGACATTTAGGATTTGTTGGAATATAATTTGAAAATTAATGCCAGAGCATAAAACAGATGGACTGTAGCAATTGATGAAGTCTTGTTCTAATCCTGGCTCCAAAATATGAGCTGTATGATTCAGTGTAAATTACCAGAGCTCTCTGAGCTCTTTTGGAGTTTTTGGAATGGAAATAGTGCTAGAATTGTGGTAAATCAGATAATGTTATAAAGATGCAAATAAGCATGCTTGGCAAGTAATAGCTGCTTAACAAATGGTAGCTACTACTGTTATCTATGGGAATCACTTAAGTTTTCAGTGTTGCTCTGAAAGATCTCTATGTTACATGGATCTAAAGAATCACATTGTTGAAAATGATGATTTATTTTGAGTCTAGTGATAGCCACA
Organism: Tupaia belangeri chinensis; assembly: GCF_000334495.1. NCBI lineage: Eukaryota > Metazoa > Chordata > Mammalia > Scandentia > Tupaiidae > Tupaia > Tupaia belangeri. Next base: position 1,338,481 of record NW_006159659.1, on the reverse strand, counting down.
GAGACAAACTTTCTGTCTTTTATGACTTCTGTCAAGTGCTTTCAGGATCCCAGTTTTAACAACCCAAACCATGATAGTATTGTGGGTGATTTTCCCTCTGCTGACTTGAGGCTATATGAACATAGAGGAAGAGAAAAATAAACAGATTGGAACAGGTCAGTCAACCTCTGTGCCTGAGAGAGACTTCGAGACAAATTATTACAAATTCCTCATTTTACTGGGCAGCAAACAGTGGAGAGAAGGATGGGAGAGCTAGGGAATGAAGGAAGGCAAGAGGATGCTTTTGAAATGTAAATAATTCTTTTTAGAGAGATTTTTACTATAGGGCACATGCGCTTGCCAGAGAGACAGAGAGAGACAAAGATAGAAAGTAAGAAATCATTCCCCAGGGGGGATGGCCACACCCCAATCCCTTCTCCTTCATTCTTTTGGGATTTGGGGCATGCATGTACACGTACCCAGTATGTTTTAAGTCTCTGGGTCTGGGGCTCAAATCATGTATGACTACATGGGAGTCCAGCAATGTAAACATTATGATATTTGCTGGCCCTGGAATGTAAATAATTCTTGTGAGGCAGGCCTCTAAGTCATTAACCCCTTACTGTAAACTACAATGATGTTTTCATTCATTGTAGTGTAAAGAAGGACCATTGCCTGTATGTACCAAAGTACTGCTCAGGTGAATAGTGAGGAGTCTTAGTCAGGCCCAGTCTCAGGCCTTAATGATAGGGGAACTGAAAATGAAAAGGGACCCAATGAAAAGAAGACCATATAAAGTGTTTTGTTGAATCTATTTAATAACTTCGTCTAATCCCACAGGGGGATGGGGAGGAAGTGGCTGAGGGCCATCAGGGCCACACCTTTTATATATCCTGAGAATGGGGTCATTGGAGAGTTGGTGGTAAGAAGAAGGAAGACAAGTGAAAAGTTAAGCATGGTCCAACAAGTTTGGATTATGCCTTCAAAATGGTAAATCCTTCCCAGCCTCTGTGGTATACACAGAAATGTACTGGACTGCAGAGCAGGAAGCCACATGCAGACCACAGTTTGAGTCCCTGGCTTGGTTGTCATGAAAAACATGCTGAGCATCGGTGCATGTGCCCAGTATCCTGTAAGTCTGGGGACTGGAGGAAGGGAATCATGGTGTGACCATAAACTATGGAGTGTGCTTTTCTCTCTCTTTCTTTTTTTTTTCTCTCTTTCTTTCTCCCTTTCTCTCTCTCTCTCTGTCTCTCTCTCACACACACACATATATATGCTCTATCATAAATAAGAAATGCAATGCTAAATCCTAAAAAAAAAGAAAAAAAGGGGGGGAAAATGTAACAGTAGGAAAAAAGAACACTTAACTACAAAGAAAGATAGAAAGAAAAAAATGAAAAAAATCTAGAAAACAGTTAACAAAATGACAATACTAAGTCATTACCTACCAACCTATCAGTAATTACTTTGAATGTAAATTGATTAAATTCTCCAACCAAAAGACATAAAATGGCAGAATATATTTAAACACACACACACAAAAAACTCAGTCATTGCTCACAAGACACTCATTCTCCTGTTATGACACACACAGACTGAAATCAAAAGGATAGAAAAAGATATTCTACACAAATAGAAAACAAAAGAGACAAGAAATCATTCTACTTGTGTCATATAAAATAGACTTTAAGTCAAAACTGTAAATAGATGCAAAGAAGATAATTATATAATGATTAAGGGGTCAATTCAGCAAGGAATATAGCAATTGTGAATTTATATGCATCCAACATCATAGCACCTAAATATATAAAGGAAACATTAATAGATTTGAATAGAAAGAGAGAGAGAGAGAATTCAATACAATAATATTAGAGAGTTTCAAAATTCCACTTTCAGCAACAGACAAATCATTCAGACAAAACTAATGAGGAAACATTTGACTTAGACTATACTCTAGAGGAAATGGACCTAACAGAAATATACAGAATATTCCATCTAACAGCTGCAGAATAGATATTCTCCACTGCACATAAAACATTCTCCAGAGTAAATAATATATTAGGCCACAAAACAAGTCTTAACAAATTTAAGGTCTAGACCATATCAATCATCCTTTTTGAGCATGATGATATAAAACTAGAAATCAATAATAGGAGAAACTTTGGAAAATTCATAAATACATGGAAATTAAACAGGGTGCTCCTGAATAACCAATGAGTCAATAGAGAAATTCAAGAGGAAATAAATTTTCTTGAGATAAATGAACATGGAAACACAACATACCAAAGCTAATGGTATACAACAAAAGCAATTCTAAGTGAGAAGTTTATATCAACAAATGCTTACATAAAAACTGATATGCACATTCATGAAAACAAGCAATAGAATAAAAAGACAACCTATGGAATTAGAGAAAATATTTTCAAGATATACGTCTGATAAGGGGTTAATATCCTAAATGCATAAGGAACTCAAACAACTCAATCACAAGAAAAAAAATAACCTGATTAAAAAATGGGGAAAGATCTAAATAGCCATTCTTCAAAAGAATACGTACAAATAAATGGTCAACAGATACATGAAAAAAAATGTTGACATCACTAATCATTAAGGAAATGCAAATCAAAATTACCATGAAATATTACTTTACTCCTGTTAGAATGACTATTATAAGAAAGGCAAAAGATAAGTGCTGTCAATGTGGAGTAAAGGGAATTCTTGCACACTGTTGGTGGGAATGTAAATTAGTATAGCCATTATGGAAAACAGTATAGAGATTCCTCAGAAAATTAAAAATAGATCCACTACATGATCCAGCAATTCCACTACTGGGTATATATATATATATCCAAAGGAAATTAAATCAATATGTTGAAGAGATATCTGCACTCTCATGCTTATTGCAGCACTATTCATAATAGAGCAGTTACAGAATAAACCTAAATGTTCATCTGTTCATCTGCATTCTACAAATGAATGAATAGAGAAAATATGATACACACACACACACATAAGAAAATACTATTTAGCTATTAAGTTAAGGAAATCATGTCATTTGGATCATAGATGAACCTGGAGGACATTAAGGACATTAAGAGGACATTATGTCAGGTACCACAAGACAAATACTGAATGATCTCAGTCATATCAATCTAAATCAATATAAAAAAGTTAATTTCATATAGAAGTAGAGAGTAGAATGGTAGTTACCAGAGGCTGGGTGGTTATGGGGCTAAGAGAATTGGAAGAGATGTTCATATCTATAGTTAGGAGGAATAAGTTCATGAACTCTATGTATAGCATGGTGACTATAATAAATGATTATATATCATATTTTTGAAAAATACTTGACAGTGTTCTTACCAAAAAAATGATAACTATATAAAGTAAAGCATTTGTTAGTTACATTTAACCATTCCACAATTTACATATGCTTCACAGTATCATATTGTGCATGATAAATACATACTATTTCATGTCACTTAAAAAAACTGAATATATTTTAAAAATACGTTAATGAATGAAAAATATGCTAAATCCTGGTTCCTCCCTCCCTCATGCTTTCCCCTGAACCTTCACTCCCAAAGCAAGACAAGAGTGAGGTGGACCAGGAACGTGGGATACTTAGTCTCATTCTTTTGTCAGGAGTGGAGGTGCAGCTTAGGAGTTGACTGGAATGTTACTGAAGAAAGCCTCTGTCCATTCCCTGAGATCCACCATCTGTCACAGATGGGATTTTCCTAACAAAGGGAGGGCTTCTAGCTGGAAGCTCTCAACAAAATTAGAAGCTCAGTGGAGGTTCAAACAAGCCTTTTGGTAATGTTCAACAGGACTTTCTCGGATGATGGACATATTCCATCTAAATATTCTGTGTTGCCTAATATTATAACTGCTAGTCATATGTGTCTATGGAACACTTGAAATGTGAGGACTGAAAATTTAAATGTGACTTTATTTACTTTTAATTAATTTAAATTTTAAAATATCCACATGTAACTAGTAGCTACTATGCTGAACAGCACCATTTTGGCACCCTCCTCATTGGTCAAGGTTTTATTATATCTCAAGATAATATGATTGATTTCACAGATGTCATTTTATTGCTTTGTGGAAAATTCTTCCCAGGAACTTAAAATTACTAAAGAATTCGAAAAAGATGAATTCACACTCATCTTAAAAATGGACAATACTCGGGGAACCAGCAGTTAGCGTAATGGCTATGTCACTGGACTCCCACGTAGAAGACTGCGGTTCGCGTCCCAGACCCGGTGGCTTAAAACTCATACCAGGCGCGTATGAGTGCGTGCCCAA
>NW_006159659.1:1283507-1322560 GCF_000334495.1 Tupaia belangeri chinensis | reverse complement strand
ACAAAATTATAAGAAATATTTTGAACATTATCTTTAAAATTCAGTATTTTGAAATTTTGAAAGTTGTTTATTAACTGTCAAGAACTACGGAGCATGAGCTAAAACTTTTTGATATGTAAAGTAAATGTTTGTGGAAAAAATGTAAAAATAAATTAATTAATGAAAAAATAAGAAAGAGCAAGTAAGTCCCACTTTGAAAGTCAATCCTGTTACCTCTGATTGAAAAAGTTATCCATTTTTAAAGGAAGTGAAAGTGCATATATTTTGTTCAGCCAAGAGCTATCATACATCAAATGATCACCTTGTCTAAATCTAATTTACTTTTGAGAGAAAGCAAGCAATAGTGTCCCAGACACTTTCTTCCTCTTTCTGATGAATCAGCCTCACATGCCTCTGAATAATCAATTTCTACTACAACATTCCAAATCTATTACTAAAACAACATAGTTACAAACATACAATGATTTATATATATATATATCATTCTTCAATTGTGAGGTAATTAACATATGTCAATATCATTAGTTTTAATGGACAAAGGCTATTGTTGGTATGGTATCAGAGAGACATTGAAGAAAGTAGACCTTGGTATGATGGTTTCTGAGCTTCTGTTTTTGTTTTATCTCCCCCTTTTCTCTCTTTTCTTATTTGTTTGTTTGTTTGTTTGTTTATTTTACATTCAATCACTGTATATCATTACAGCATACCAAATGAATTTTCTCATCACAAATACACTGTCCAGTCAAATATATTACCATACACATTATCATCAACATACAATTTTCCATTTTCATCTTCCTTAAATGTTTTGTTTCATTCTTTTCCCCCTTGATTCCCTCTCTCTCACCCTATCCCATTTTCTACCCTTCTCCCACACTGTCTCTATTATCCACAGTTGCTCTCCATGCCTTTATTCCTTCCTTTCCTATCTTTCAGTTTAAGCTGAATTATCATTTGTGGAATCTCATTACATAAGATAGCTAACAGAGTATCTGCTGGGTTTAAATTTTGTAGGTGAGCAGGAAAAACAAGACATGGATAGGAATAAAGGCAACCTTGTGGCATTTTCCTCTCCTCTCTTCTTCCACCCATCCCAAATCCCCTCAGTAGTCTTGAACATCTCGAGAGGACATTTAGGATTTGTTGGAATATAATTTGAAAATTAATGCCAGAGCATAAAACAGATGGACTGTAGCAATTGATGAAGTCTTGTTCTAATCCTGGCTCCAAAATATGAGCTGTATGATTCAGTGTAAATTACCAGAGCTCTCTGAGCTCTTTTGGAGTTTTTGGAATGGAAATAGTGCTAGAATTGTGGTAAATCAGATAATGTTATAAAGATGCAAATAAGCATGCTTGGCAAGTAATAGCTGCTTAACAAATGGTAGCTACTACTGTTATCTATGGGAATCACTTAAGTTTTCAGTGTTGCTCTGAAAGATCTCTATGTTACATGGATCTAAAGAATCACATTGTTGAAAATGATGATTTATTTTGAGTCTAGTGATAGCCACAGAGACAAACTTTCTGTCTTTTATGACTTCTGTCAAGTGCTTTCAGGATCCCAGTTTTAACAACCCAAACCATGATAGTATTGTGGGTGATTTTCCCTCTGCTGACTTGAGGCTATATGAACATAGAGGAAGAGAAAAATAAACAGATTGGAACAGGTCAGTCAACCTCTGTGCCTGAGAGAGACTTCGAGACAAATTATTACAAATTCCTCATTTTACTGGGCAGCAAACAGTGGAGAGAAGGATGGGAGAGCTAGGGAATGAAGGAAGGCAAGAGGATGCTTTTGAAATGTAAATAATTCTTTTTAGAGAGATTTTTACTATAGGGCACATGCGCTTGCCAGAGAGACAGAGAGAGACAAAGATAGAAAGTAAGAAATCATTCCCCAGGGGGGATGGCCACACCCCAATCCCTTCTCCTTCATTCTTTTGGGATTTGGGGCATGCATGTACACGTACCCAGTATGTTTTAAGTCTCTGGGTCTGGGGCTCAAATCATGTATGACTACATGGGAGTCCAGCAATGTAAACATTATGATATTTGCTGGCCCTGGAATGTAAATAATTCTTGTGAGGCAGGCCTCTAAGTCATTAACCCCTTACTGTAAACTACAATGATGTTTTCATTCATTGTAGTGTAAAGAAGGACCATTGCCTGTATGTACCAAAGTACTGCTCAGGTGAATAGTGAGGAGTCTTAGTCAGGCCCAGTCTCAGGCCTTAATGATAGGGGAACTGAAAATGAAAAGGGACCCAATGAAAAGAAGACCATATAAAGTGTTTTGTTGAATCTATTTAATAACTTCGTCTAATCCCACAGGGGGATGGGGAGGAAGTGGCTGAGGGCCATCAGGGCCACACCTTTTATATATCCTGAGAATGGGGTCATTGGAGAGTTGGTGGTAAGAAGAAGGAAGACAAGTGAAAAGTTAAGCATGGTCCAACAAGTTTGGATTATGCCTTCAAAATGGTAAATCCTTCCCAGCCTCTGTGGTATACACAGAAATGTACTGGACTGCAGAGCAGGAAGCCACATGCAGACCACAGTTTGAGTCCCTGGCTTGGTTGTCATGAAAAACATGCTGAGCATCGGTGCATGTGCCCAGTATCCTGTAAGTCTGGGGACTGGAGGAAGGGAATCATGGTGTGACCATAAACTATGGAGTGTGCTTTTCTCTCTCTTTCTTTTTTTTTTCTCTCTTTCTTTCTCCCTTTCTCTCTCTCTCTCTGTCTCTCTCTCACACACACACATATATATGCTCTATCATAAATAAGAAATGCAATGCTAAATCCTAAAAAAAAAGAAAAAAAGGGGGGGAAAATGTAACAGTAGGAAAAAAGAAAACTTAACTACAAAGAAAGATAGAAAGAAAAAAATGAAAAAAATCTAGAAAACAGTTAACAAAATGACAATACTAAGTCATTACCTACCAACCTATCAGTAATTACTTTGAATGTAAATTGATTAAATTCTCCAACCAAAAGACATAAAATGGCAGAATATATTTAAACACACACACACAAAAAACTCAGTCATTGCTCACAAGACACTCATTCTCCTGTTATGACACACACAGACTGAAATCAAAAGGATAGAAAAAGATATTCTACACAAATAGAAAACAAAAGAGACAAGAAATCATTCTACTTGTGTCATATAAAATAGACTTTAAGTCAAAACTGTAAATAGATGCAAAGAAGATAATTATATAATGATTAAGGGGTCAATTCAGCAAGGAATATAGCAATTGTGAATTTATATGCATCCAACATCATAGCACCTAAATATATAAAGGAAACATTAATAGATTTGAATAGAAAGAGAGAGAGAGAGAATTCAATACAATAATATTAGAGAGTTTCAAAATTCCACTTTCAGCAACAGACAAATCATTCAGACAAAACTAATGAGGAAACATTTGACTTAGACTATACTCTAGAGGAAATGGACCTAACAGAAATATACAGAATATTCCATCTAACAGCTGCAGAATAGATATTCTCCACTGCACATAAAACATTCTCCAGAGTAAATAATATATTAGGCCACAAAACAAGTCTTAACAAATTTAAGGTCTAGACCATATCAATCATCCTTTTTGAGCATGATGATATAAAACTAGAAATCAATAATAGGAGAAACTTTGGAAAATTCATAAATACATGGAAATTAAACAGGGTGCTCCTGAATAACCAATGAGTCAATAGAGAAATTCAAGAGGAAATAAATTTTCTTGAGATAAATGAACATGGAAACACAACATACCAAAGCTAATGGTATACAACAAAAGCAATTCTAAGTGAGAAGTTTATATCAACAAATGCTTACATAAAAACTGATATGCACATTCATGAAAACAAGCAATAGAATAAAAAGACAACCTATGGAATTAGAGAAAATATTTTCAAGATATACGTCTGATAAGGGGTTAATATCCTAAATGCATAAGGAGATCAAACAACTCAATCACAAGAAAAAAAATAACCTGATTAAAAAATGGGGAAAGATCTAAATAGCCATTCTTCAAAAGAATACGTACAAATAAATGGTCAACAGATACATGAAAAAAAATGTTGACATCACTAATCATTAAGGAAATGCAAATCAAAATTACCATGAAATATTACTTTACTCCTGTTAGAATGACTATTATAAGAAAGGCAAAAGATAAGTGCTGTCAATGTGGAGTAAAGGGAATTCTTGCACACTGTTGGTGGGAATGTAAATTAGTATAGCCATTATGGAAAACAGTATAGAGATTCCTCAGAAAATTAAAAATAGATCCACTACATGATCCAGCAATTCCACTACTGGGTATATATATATATATCCAAAGGAAATTAAATCAATATGTTGAAGAGATATCTGCACTCTCATGCTTATTGCAGCACTATTCATAATAGAGCAGTTACAGAATAAACCTAAATGTTCATCTGTTCATCTGCATTCTACAAATGAATGAATAGAGAAAATATGATACACACACACACACATAAGAAAATACTATTTAGCTATTAAGTTAAGGAAATCATGTCATTTGGATCATAGATGAACCTGGAGGACATTAAGGACATTAAGAGGACATTATGTCAGGTACCACAAGACAAATACTGAATGATCTCAGTCATATCAATCTAAATCAATATAAAAAAGTTAATTTCATATAGAAGTAGAGAGTAGAATGGTAGTTACCAGAAGCTGGGTGGTTATGGGGCTAAGAGAATTGGAAGAGATGTTCATATCTATAGTTAGGAGGAATAAGTTCATGAACTCTATGTATAGCATGGTGACTATAATAAATGATTATATATCATATTTTTGAAAAATACTTGACAGTGTTCTTACCAAAAAAATGATAACTATATAAAGTAAAGCATTTGTTAGTTACATTTAACCATTCCACAATTTACATATGCTTCACAGTATCATATTGTGCATGATAAATACATACTATTTCATGTCACTTAAAAAAACTGAATATATTTTAAAAATACGTTAATGAATGAAAAATATGCTAAATCCTGGTTCCTCCCTCCCTCATGCTTTCCCCTGAACCTTCACTCCCAAAGCAAGACAAGAGTGAGGTGGACCAGGAACGTGGGATACTTAGTCTCATTCTTTTGTCAGGAGTGGAGGTGCAGCTTAGGAAGTGACTGGAATGTTACTGAAGAAAGCCTCTGTCCATTCCCTGAGATCCACCATCTGTCACAGATGGGATTTTCCTAACAAAGGGAGGGCTTCTAGCTGGAAGCTCTCAACAAAATTAGAAGCTCAGTGGAGGTTCAAACAAGCCTTTTGGTAATGTTCAACAGGACTTTCTCGGATGATGGACATATTCCATGTAAATATTCTGTGTTGCCTAATATTATAACTGCTAGTCATATGTGTCTATGGAACACTTGAAATGTGAGGACTGAAAATTTAAATGTGACTTTATTTACTTTTAATTAATTTAAATTTTAAAATATCCACATGTAACTAGTAGCTACTATGCTGAACAGCACCATTTTGGCACCCTCCTCATTGGTCAAGGTTTTATTATATCTCAAGATAATATGATTGATTTCACAGATGTCATTTTATTGCTTTGTGGAAAATTCTTCCCAGGAACTTAAAATTACTAAAGAATTCGAAAAAGATGAATTCACACTCATCTTAAAAATGGACAATACTCGGGGAACCAGCAGTTAGCGTAATGGCTATGTCACTGGACTCCCACGTAGAAGACTGCGGTTCGCGTCCCAGACCCGGTGGCTTAAAACTCATACCAGGCGCGTATGAGTGCGTGCCCAAGATCCCAAGAGGAGAATGGAGGAGAAGGGATTGCAGCGTGACCATCCCCCCGGGGGGTGATTTCTCGCTTTCTGTCTCTATGTCTCTGTCTGTCTGGCGAGCGCACGCGTCCTATAGCAAAAAATCTCTCCAAAAAAAAAAAAAAGGACAATACTCCACACATAGCTTATAATTCATTCAAAAATGCAAAGTTCAGGGTCAGCAGGTGGTATATAGTGTTTGAGGTACTGGGCTCCCATGTGGCCAACCACAGTTCGAGTCCCAGACCTGGCAGCTTGAAATTCATGCCAAGTGCATATGCATGTGTACTCCAAATCCCAAGAAAACAAGGAGGAGAAGGCGTTGTGGCAAGACCATCCCCCTTAGGGGGGAGATTTGCTTTCTATCTCTCTGTCTCTTTTTTTTCCTCTGGTGCCCTATTACCAAAATTTCTAAAAAAGAGAGAGAAAGAAAGAAAGAAATGTAGAGTTTAAAATTACTAAGATGCTGATGCACTGAGTTTTGTGGGCAAGACATTTAACTTCACATCACAACTGTATAATAAAAAGTTTATACTAAATGAACCTGAAGGCTTTCCCAGCTCTAAAAGGGTGTGATTTGAAATGGCTGCTATGATGATGAAAAGATGGTAATACATGTTCAAAGATTAAAATTATAGAGGAAACTGACATTTCTTGTAAGGCTATTACAAATTTAAGAATAAACATGAATTCAATATATTTACAAGAAGTAATTCCATGATTACATAATAGTAAAGTACAAGATAAATCCAAAGAGTCTGACTTTGAGGTAGAAAGTCTAAGAAGAATGATTCCTCTACACTGCTCATTGTTCTTATTACCTGTTATACAAAAAGATCTATTCCACTATAAGTTCTAATGAAGCTCATAAGCTTAACTTACAGTTTTCTCTAAATACTTAAAGATATACTAACTTGAATTTATTTGCATATTCCTTCAAGAACCTTTAGAAACTCACCATTAAGCAAAAATTGACAAGTCATTTCCAGCAATCATGAGGAAGTTTCTTTGACCTCAGCCCCAGTGTAAAGGCACCATGGCTGTCCTATCAAAAGCATAGTTTTCATTTAAACATTACCCAGTATCAACTCAGACACTTTATCAACTTAAATCATAAGATAGCCAGAGCCGAATATCTTTGGGAGAGAAAGTTATTTTTACAATGGGCTACCTAGTGATCAAATAAAGCATTTGTAGCTCCCCAAATCCAAGTGCACCAAAGACCAACAGCAAATGTTGACCACACTAGGTAGGCTATGGCTAATGTTGCATATAAGAATAATTTTACAGTCTGGTTGGCAATTCTGAGAAAAATCCTGCCCAGAGCTTGAACCTGAGATCCACCAGAAACCTACTAATTGTAAACACTTCTCTTTTTTTTTTTAGAGGGTTTTGTTTTGTTTTGTTTTGGCCATAGAGCATGTGTGCTTGCTGAAGAGAGACAGAGACAGTGAAAGGGAAAGTGAAAAATAATCCCTCAGAGGGGTAGCCATACCACAAGCCCTTCTCCTCCATTCTCCTCCTGGGATCCTGGGCACACACAAACACACAAGCACCCAGCGTGATTTTTAAGCCATGAAGTCCAGGACTCAAACCATATCCGGTCTTGTGGGAGTCTAGCAATGTAACCACTACGCCATCTGCTGGCTCTAATTCTAAATGCTTCAAATAAAAGCTAACGATTATGTAGAAATTATTATGGCTAGACACTGATTTTGTACTGATAAGTATCAGAGTAAACCTGAACCTTCTCAAAAGGGAAAAAAGTTTAGCCCATTTAGGGTCAGCACAGAGTACTTAGCCAATGGTACTAAACAAGTACTATTTAATTGAAATTGTTTGAAACTGCTGAATAAGTGGAAAGCTACAATAAAACATTTACTTTTTTAAAGAATTATTTATTTTATTTATTCACTCATTTATTTTAATTTGACCAGAGAGAGAGAGAAAGAGAGAGAGAGGGAAAGTGGGAAAGTAAGCCACCAGGTCTGGGACTCAAACCATGGTCAACCATTTGGGAGTCCAGCACCTTAACCACTATGCCACCTGCTGGTCCCCAGTAATAATGTTTATTTAAATTACTTTATAAACTATACTGGGAATTACTCAGAGATCAAAAGTTATCAACATAATGAAGAATTTTCTTTTTTTTTCAATTTGGAAAAATTGACTCAAACAATTGGGAGAAAATATGGTGTCTGTTATAATCTACATGGACCCCAGGGCAGGCAAATAAAGTAAACAATATTCCTTGAATTGCTCCAGACTGGTGAACCTCTCCCAAAGGGATTTTATACCTGAATACTACTTGATGATGTCTAAGAATAGATTGGCTTATTCACTGTTCTGACTTCTCTTTTTTCAATTACTAGTTCCTTCTGATTAACCTAAGGAAATGTCATGAAACAGAAATCTGTCATCCATGACCTGAATCTTTTCACTCAACAATATATTTAACCTAGCAAAACTGATAAAACTCATTCCTTTAAATACACATCTTGTTTTCTCCTTTCATTTTTAGCCTTGGTTGGTGTCACTTTATCTACAGCCAAAGCACATTTCTTGGATTATATGAGTTATGTTCTTGTGGTGCAGTGGTTAAGGCACTGGACTCCCACATGGCTGACCATGGTTTGAGTCCTGGACCTGGTGGCTTATTTTCTCACTTTCCCTTTTTCTCTGGTCAAGTTAAAAATAACAAATAAAATAAAATAAATAATTCTTAAAAAATGAAGATAAGAGTTATATCTTTAAATTACTTTGTGCAATCCATTATACAAGTTTTCTCAGAATTGAGGAGTTAAGGTTTATAATCTGGTAAACTGGGATTTGAATTTAGTAGTGGATAACCTGTGCAAATCACTTAACATTTTGTTTATTACTATTTGTATATATATTTTTACAGACCACAGATTAGTTTATTTTTAACACCCATCATGCCATGAATTCATACAAAATACGTCCCAGTAGCTCCGGCTCCTTTCCATTGGTTCTCACAAAGTGTGCTTCTCTGGGTGGAGCAGGCTGGCGCTTTAATTGAACCCAGGTACTTTTCTCTCTGACTTCTTTCTTTTTCTGGTCATTTTCCTTCACACGTCTTAGGAAGCTATCTCTGCTCTTAGAATGCTTAATATGCTCAATAAGCACCTTAATTCTCTTGGCAAGAATCTTGCCCTTGTTTGTTCACAACAATGCCAACAGCATGCTGGGTAACATTGTAGACTCTTCCAGTTTTGCCATGGTAACATTTTGGGGACATTCCTTTGTGAACAGCACCATTCCCTGAATGTCTACAATATCACCTTTCTTGTAGATTCACATACATGTTGTCAAAGGAACAACTCCATGTTTTCTAAAAGGCCTAGAGAACATATATCAGGTGCTTCACCTCCTTCCCTTTGTGTTCGTCATTTTGATTAATTACTGGAAGATGGTGGTTCTGGTCAAAAGGGTATTATTCATATTTTAATGAAATTAAATTACCCTCACATAAATTAACTTCACATACAGTGGTGCTCTATGTTGGTAAAAACTTTTAAATGTTCTGGAATTTTGTGAGCTAGTGTTTAAACATAACTGTTATTATAAATTAAATTATATAAATTATACTTAAATAAAAATGGTAAAATTAAAATAAATGTTCAAAACTCATCACTTCTAATTATTTCTCTACTTTTTTTTCTTTTCTGGGAGAGGTTCTTTGCTATAGGGTGCGTGTGCTTGCCAGAAAGACAGAGACAGAGACAGAAAGTGAGAAATCACCCCCCAGGGGGGATGACCACGCCGCAATCCCTTCTCCTCCATTCTCCTCTCGGGATCTTGGGCACGCACGCACATGTGCCCGGTGTGAGTTTTTTAAGCCACCGAGTCCAGGACATGAACCACAGGAGTCCAGCGACATAGCCATTACGCTAACTGCTGATCCCTACATTTTATTATTATCTGTGATATTAAAGTTATTTATTTCTACTTTATCTGTGTTGTGGAAATAATATAAAATAGCATGCTAGTGTTCATCTATTCACAGCCATGTTCATAAAGTTGCATTGGTATCTGGAATTCAGCCAAGGTGAAAATATTTGCAACATGGAAATCAGCAAATACTAAAAATCAGGGCTTTTTGTCCTCTGGAATAATTGTTTGTCAAACATTTATAAGCACACTGCTATTGTAAGAGTCAAATGGGATGTGTAAAAGGTGCTTTAAGTGTGTGACTCACAATGTGTACTCAAATGGTAGTGGTTCTCATTATATTAAGATGATTCAATCAATCAGTAAATCAGTTCTTTATTGTCTAAAATTCAATACACTTAAATATTTCTTAGACTATTTAAAAGTTCAATAGTTTTTTCTCTTTCCATAGACATAGATCTCAACGTGCTTGATATAATAGCTTTGTTATCTACAGTTTGTCCTCTACAGTTTGTCCTCGTTTTGATTAGTGATATGTCTCTTATGGAAATTAACTTTTTTCTTGAGTTCCAGTTCAACCCACTCTTTTGTCAGAGAAGGAAGAAGAGAGTCCCAAAAGCTTGATGTTTTGTCTGAGATCTCACAAGTATCTATAATAGTATTAAAATCTGTTCTCTACATAACATGAAATCTTTTGAAACAATTTATAAAAGAGTGAATTTTTTATTAAGGGTGTGACTCAACAATGGTTTTCATTTTTGTTATTTATGATGTTCTTGTGAAAACTTGAAGCAATATATATGTTAGGAGTTTAACCATAGGAAATTACATGTTTGAAAGTGAAAAAAAGGGTCATGTTGGCAATGTCATACGGTTGACCTAATATATTTAACCTAACAAAACTGATAATCAAACTGATATGATTTTTACCTTTTTTCTACATGCTTGTCTTCCAAACATAATTTAATCAAGGTAAATTCAGTCACATGCATATGAGCTACTAAAGGTTAAATAAGGGTTTTTGGAATTGTTTGACTAGAAAAATGTTATGGTTTCTATGCTAAAGAATGATAATATGCCACTATTTTACTTAAGGAACATTGTGAACCATAAACTTGTCCCCAGGCTTTGAGATGAAGAAGGACAGAATAAGTAGTTGATACATGTTTGTGTGGAATTTGTGTCATTTTCTTTTTTGGGATTAAGACCAAAGAATGGCTAAATTATATGTATTACTCTAAGCTTTAAAAAACACTCACCACATAAACATTAGCTTAGAAAACTCTAAATTGCTGCTAAAATGGTCAAGCCAAAATAGAAGAAAATCTGTGGTTGTGTGCCCAATATACAATTACACAATTACAGAATTTATATGCTTGCAGTTGGATTTACAAAACCTTGTTAATGTACTAAAGTGTGGTCTAATTGCTCACTAATGAAAGAGGGAGGAACCACCCTCTAATTAGATAAATACCTTTTATAGCACTCTTAGTAAACATACTCTGTTTGCTAGAGAATAGCAAAGACTTGGAAATGTGTGATCAATTTCTATTTTCACCCTGTTCCTGGTGGTGCAGGGTCAGCTTGAAATGCAGGGTCCTTGCCCAGAGCTCCTTAGCATTCCTAGCTAACAGCTTTAATAAGCTCCTCCTTTAGTCAACAGCATTCAAGAGTTGAAGAGAGGCAATGGTTTCACATTTTTCCCCCAGATAATTGGAGTCAAAATAGTCATTGACTCTTGTTTGTTTTTCCAATATGGCCTCTGGAAATAACCTCAGGGTCAAAGTAGTTCGTAGAGTCCCTAAATTATTCTCTAAAACACAGACATGTTTTTGTTTTTCATTAGTTCCTGAAAATCCTACTGCATTTTGGTTTTGGATTAAGTGTTCTCATTCAGAAAGTCTGAGAAAGCAATTGTTCTCTTCTGAGCAAACTATTAGTAAGTTTTTGAACACTAAAAGTGTGGTCATGGGAATCATAAAACCTGAGTTCTGGTCCTAAATATATTACTAATTCATTGGGAAACCCTGACCACATCACTTGTAACTTGAATTAAGGGTACTTCAATGTTCCTATCTGTAAGATAAGATGTTGGGCTGGACAGTGTTCTCTTAATTTTCAATGGCTCTCTCTGTATTAGTTATAAATCTGTGATTCTAAAAGAGAACATTATCTTAGAGGCATCCCATATATACAGAGAAGTCTTTCAGATGTCCTAGGAGAGCATCAGTCTCTTTTTTCTATGTTGGGTATACCTTTATTGCTCTATTGCATGGCTCTCTTACCAAGACTATGAGATCCTTTAAGGCAGGAACCATAACTTACTCATCTCTGTTAGAAAGGTGAGATAACAAAACCACAGACATATTTGTGGATGAAGGCCAGGGGCTAGTGTACTCCAAATTGCTATGAAGCAAGAGTGAAAAGGAAAAAAAAAGGAATAACAAGTGACACATACACATAAGAACTGCACTAGGCTTAAGAGATGAGCTGTGTTGGGTGGGCTGGGCTGTGCTTAAGAGAGAAATTATGGAAATGTGATAATGAAACTCAGCCTAAATCAGAGAATTCAGAAGTCATAGGCTGTCAGGTTAATGACAAAAGTAAAGAGTTATCATAGAAACCATAAAAAGTTAAGTTGGAGTGAGTCTTTTGTTCCCACTACTACCTCACGATTGAGGTGCCAAAAGTATTCTGAGAGAGTGAGGTTTATAATAAGCCAGTTCCTATGGTTTGAGTTCCTGCTCTTCTCAGTATTTTTGGAACTATCTAAGTGTCCTGGTGTAGATAACATCTGTATCTGCAGCCTAATCTCAGCTCTTGCTAAAAACACAGTTCATGTTTGTTGAGTCTGATTTACTCTACCTGAAGTTAACTGAGTTTATCCTCCTTCTTATTTCTTCAGAACAAGGTAATAGTTCCTTAAAACAATAATGATAATGAAATCTAAAACAGAAAATAAATAAAAATAAAAGCCATAATTTCTCTTATAAAAATTATCCATGCTTACTATAGAAAATTCAGAAATGAAATGAAAATAATACCAACCATAACATAATCATTTACTAATTGTTTGTTTTTCCAGAGGGCATCAGAGAGAGACAGAGGGATAAAAAGTGATAAATTATCTCCTATGAGGAATGGTCATACTGCAGTCCCTTCTCCTCCATTTCTCCCTCCTCATGGGATTTTGGGAATGCACACACATATGCCAGCATGCTTTTCAAGTCTTCTGGTTTGGGACTTGAACCATGCTGTCAATTATGTGGGATCTAGCCGCCTTTACCATCCTGGGTAGCTTCAACAACCATTTCTTTTTAGTGTCTTTCTTCCTTCCTTCCTTCCTTTCTTTCTTTCTTTCTTTCTTTCTTTCTTTCTTTCTTTATTTTGGAGAGGATTTTGCTATAGGGAACGTGTGCCACAGTCCCTTCTCCGTTCTCCTCTTGGGATCTTGGGCAAGCATGCACATGTGCCCGGTGTGAGCTTAAGCCACCTGGTCCAGGACTCGAACTGCGGTCAGCTACATAGGAGTCCAGCAACATAGCCATTATGCCAACTGCTGGTCCCCTTTTTAAACATTTTTTTGTATAGTTAAGATAATATTAAATAGACAATTTTTTATCTTGAATTTTTACTTGAAATGACATCATTTAAATTCTATTTCATAAATGCACCATAATTTAGTTAATACTTCCCCTACTCTTGGCTATTTCTAGTTTTTTCTTACTATGAGTATTTCCATGATGAACATTACTATGTAATCATTTTTTTCTTGTATTTTTGGATAATTTTATGAAAAGAAATTTCGGAAAGAGACATTGCTAGGAACAAAAAAATAAACATTTAAGGCATAAAAATAGGAACATATAATAAAATATAAATGCATATAAACATTCATACATATTACTAAATTGCTTCTTAGCAAAGTGGTATCAATTTTCACTCTCACGAAAAGGGTCCATATGTATTGAAATAAGAAATATCTGAAGTTGGAATGGTCTACCACATTTAGCTGTAAATTATTTGGCTCCTGTTGTAAAGGGGGCTCCTGTAAGGGAAGGCTGGATTTAATGAAACAAAAAGTCCCTTCCAACTACAAGTCACTAATGTAAAATGGTTAAACAGCTATCAGATAACTGGCTATTCAATAATCGTGTCTCTAAGAAGTCAAGTTCTTAGCTCACTTCAAACACTACTCTAGATACTGAAGACATGATCTCTGTCCTGAAAGCACTTACAGTCTAGTAGAAAGATAGGTATCTAAATAGGTAAATCCACTATAATGGTAAATGACAATATCTGGGACATTTTCAGAGTATTATTGGATCTCAGAGGAGAGACCCTTAAGCAGAGAAAGATAGGAAAATCTATTGTTGACAGAGAAAACATTATCAGAAGTATGGAGAAAAAGCAGATTACATGTATTATGTATATATGTCTGCAAGAAGTATGGAGAAAAAGCAGATTACATGTATTAAGTGTATATGTATGCAAACTCTTAAATATTTAGAAGCTCTTTTATTAAAGGATAAAGTATGAAGTAGGAGATGATGGAAACTTGCAGACTAGGTAAAGGCCAGGTCATATATGACAAAATACACCATACTGAGAAACATGAACTTTATTCTATAGGCAATGAATAGATATTTGAGGTTTTAAAGAAGAGAGTGATGCAGTCAGATGTCATGATAGATAACATTTCTGACTATAGTGGAAGAATGAGTACATTTTTAATGAAGCAGGACTAGAAGCAAGACTGTTAGGAGACTTCTGTAATATCCAACTGGGAAATGGTAAAACCTTAAATCAGGGCAGTGAAAGCATGAAGTGAAAAAGAAAGGCTCAAAAATTATTCTGGATATCAATTTGGCAGGAGTTGATAATTAATTGAATGTGAAGATTAATGGAAAGACAATGACTGCATAAAACTGAAGATGCTCAACAGGATTACTGCAGAAGTGAGGTCCTGGGGGACACAACAGGGAAATGTCTATTGCTTTGGACAGCTTGGGTGTCACTGATGGATTTTGGATAAATTATTTCAGAGGAATAGCAAAGGAACATTGTGTTGAGAAGTGAGTTGGAAGTGTGGAAATATTGACAGTGTAAGTGTACTATAATAATCTTTCTTTTTTTTCAGTATACTATTAAGTTATATGTTCATGTCAAAATATTAAATGTATAGATATGTGCAGACACTTTTTAGACATATTACTGATTCCAAAGATAGGTTAGATTAGAAAACTTTCTACAAAAGATATACAGTTTTGTAGGGTATACAGGTAACAAACACAAGGAATAATATACTCTATGACACACATGGAGAAGCTGCAAAGGTTTATAGTGATTTTCAGCACTATAATTCTAAAGGTGTTACCTTTCATTTATAAAAGCAAAAAGACCCCAAATACAATTTATTATTATAAATACAAAAAGGAATAAACATTTACACTATCAAAAGAAAACTTGGGAATTAAGAAAAAAGAAGGGGCCAGCAGCCGACACAATGGTTAAGGTGCTAAACTCCCACATGGCCAATGACAGTTCAAGTTCTGGACCTGGTGGCCTATTATCTCACTTTCTCTTTCTCTCTTTCTCATCTGTCTCTGATGAGTCTGTGTTCCCAATAGCAAATTTTAAAATAATAATAATAACAATAAATAAAATAAATAATTTTTTAAAAAAGAAAAATGATCAAGGAATAATTTATTTGTAATTGTCAGAAGGAACCCAGATGACAAACAAGAATAAGAGAAGATATGTATGTACACATTCATTACTTGTCTTATATATATTAATTGAAGCAATAGTGAAATAGGTCTTATATTAATAGATAGGCAAAGTTTTTTAAAGTTGTATAATACCAAATGTTAGCGATAATATGTAGAAATGGGAATCTTCACATGCTATTTTAGGACAAAATATTTCTCAGAGTTAAATTTGAGCCTAAATAAACATGATTACTTTCAAATTATTAAGCTTAACCTTTATTTCCTTAATTTTTTAAAATTTTATTTTATTTTGTTTTATTTTAAATTTATTCATATTCATTCACTGTACATCATTACAGTATATAAAATGAGATTTTTCCATCTAGAATAAACTGCATATTGGCTCAATCAAGGATATTACTATATGTGTTATCATAAACAAATTTCCATTTCTTGT
Source organism: Tupaia belangeri chinensis (assembly GCF_000334495.1). Taxonomy (NCBI): domain Eukaryota; kingdom Metazoa; phylum Chordata; class Mammalia; order Scandentia; family Tupaiidae; genus Tupaia; species Tupaia belangeri. The sequence goes on along the minus strand of NW_006159659.1, from coordinate 1,306,652 downwards.
TTCTTAAATATTTGCTTCTTCTCCCCCCTTGATTCTCTATCTCTCACCTGCCATTTCCTACCCTTAGGTAAACTATCTCTAGTATCTACAGTTGCTTTCCATGCCCCCCTTTTTTTCAAAGTTGCTTCCCATGTCCCCCTTTTTTCATATTTGATTGACTCACTAAAGATCTTAATTAATCTAAATACTTTCAATAGCAAGCACAGCTGATATGTACATATCCATGAACACATGTCTGACTTAAGGCATAAACTTCAGTGAGTAGAATGAACATACTATAAAGTATACTTAGCTGGGGCTATACAGTTTATTGCAATTATTAAATAGCTATTTTTAATGCATTTTTTAATTTCAAGAAAAACAGTTTTAGTTTTAACAGATCAAAATCAAAAAATGTTAAGAGAAATTTGCCTAAGACTTAAAACCAAGAGAAAGGTTAGGATTCAGTTCAAACAGTAGGTAGATGAACCTGTCAACAGTTTAAGAGAAGAAAATCCTTAAATCTGGACAACAAAGCGTAGAATAAAATCAGTAATATTTTAGTCAAAAGTCATAAAAATTCTATTTCGCCAGTTCAGTCTCCTAAAATTAGTCTCTTCTATTGAATTTGCAGTATCACTGTGGTCTGATCTTTCCATTTAAATTCTAGAAGTTAATATTCAAAGTTATTATTGATCTTTCCAGACTTGTCCCTATCATTAAGTTGGCCATTCTCTTGATGGCTTTTTGTATTCTTATTTCTGTGAGTCTGACTAGTTTTCCTGTTAGAGTGCTCCCACATTTCTTGGAGAGCTGGTCTAGTGTTGGTAAATTCTTTCAGGTTTTTTTGATCTGAGAATGTTTTTGTCTTTTCCTTCCCAGATGAAGGATAATCTTGCCAGATATAGTATTGTTGGCTGAAATTGTTTTTCACTTAACTCTTTGAATATATGTTCACATTCTTTCCTTGCTTGCATTGTTTCTTTTTTTAAAAGAAAAGATATTTATTATTTACATCACTGAAATAGTCCCATAAGAACTACACCATGTTTATACAATCGATTCCTTCCAGATACAAGAACTGTATAAAGCAATACTGTCAACACAAAACAGTGGTCACATTATATATCTGCAGGCTTAAGCATTGCAAATAATGTTTTCAGAAATCTTATGGCTAGATATTTTCACTGAAACACAGTGTTAGCACTTAAACAAGATACAGCTAAAACAGAACAAAACCTTTTTGTTCATGCTTAGGTTTGGATCAGTGCTATGTCCTGCTTTAAAGTTTATTGCCTGTCAGTGCTTTTATGACAATGGTTTTGGGCAGAAAAGTTTCCACTTAGCCATCAGAAAGAGAGACACTGGAAATCACGTCCTCAGAGGGCGTGGCCATGCTACAATCCCTTCTCTGCTTTCCTCTCAGGATTTTGGGTATGTGCACACACACACACAGAGCAGGATTTAAGCCACCAGGTCCTGGATTCACAGCGCAGAGCTGGCCGTGAAGGATCCAGCACCTTAACCTCCACACCACTTGCTGGCCCGTATGCTGTTTTTATTACCAGTTTCATACCAGGCAGGGTGAGTATGTTTTGGTTTACTTCTCCTATCTTCCTTGATGATACTCAGTACTTTTCTTACCTATTCTGTCCAGCAATACTGCTGCCATCATTTTATCATTAAAATTCCTTTTTTCTTAGTATTTTTCTATGCATGTTTTTATTTGATTTTCATAACTGAGATAAAGTCTATATACAATTTTGTTTCCATTTTTCCTTTCACATTCATGTTAAAAGAAAAAAAAAAAAACAGAAAATTTAATTTAGTGGAGTTTAATTGAGCAAATCTTACCGCGATTTGAATTAGGCAGTTTGTCATGCCTGCTTCCGAGCAACTCAGTGTAGCCTCGTGGCCACGTGGATTTAGGTTCCAGAAAAGGAAAGTGACATGTACAAGAACGGGAAAGTGACGTACAAAATTCTAATCTCTTAAACCTTAAATACGTTTTCTTACGTCAAAACTCAACTGACACTTTACTATCCCCTCAGATAAATTTCTGAACTCTCTATGCAGTTTATCTTTTCAGTATAAACACAAAAGGAACACTAGGAAATAAACACATCTTTAAATAGAAGCAAAATGACTTCTTACGTCTATTAACCCTCTCCGTGGAGTATGCACTGTTATCATAGCAGCACTGTCCAACATGAAGGTAATCTTGTAATTTGCATTGGTGCTCACTCCCAGTTCTTTCATTTTAGCTTCAATCCACTTCATATTTGTTGCAGACCAAATAACAATGTCATAATCTTCATATGCAGATGTTAGGAATTCGTGAAGATAGGGCCGCATTAATTCTACTCCAGTCTCTGCACAAGACCTATGGTCAAATAATGTATAATCAACATCCAGGACCAAAAGCTTTTTCCCTTCCGGGGGAGGATTCAAAATTTCTACTTTGTACTCTTTCACTCTGCGAGAAATTTTCAGTAGATTTTCTTTCTGATTTTCTACTTCTACCACTTCATCTTCAATATCAAAGTCATTGACAACATCATCATTGTCAGGAGGTGGACCTAAGACATCTTCCAAGCTCTCCTCATGAGATCCCATCATCATGATTTTAGTATTTGGTTTCAATTTGAGAGCTCCAAGCTTAACATCATTTTCTGCAGGTTTGCCTTTAACTTTGAGTCCGAGTAACTTCTGGTGTTCAGGCAACACTCCTGTAAGAGTCTTTAGGAACTGTTTAAGATCTAGTACAGTATCATTTTCTGAAAGTGTGGTCACTGACTATTCCTGTCCAACCCATTTTACGATGGTATGGAGAACCAATCTTGATACATATGAGGAGGCAACTTTTCTTCAGAAAAACTCCTGGAGCATGGTGGAACCAGCCGCTTGCATTGTTTCTGATGAGAGGTCCAACATTAATCTGATTGGGTATCCTTTGAAAGTAACTTGATGTTTCTTTATTGATGATTTTAGTATCTTGCCTTTGTACATTGTTTTGGTCAATCTGGCTTTGATGTGCCTTGGAGATCTTCTTGGGTTGAATCTATGTGGGGTCCTTTGTATTTCTTAGGTTTGGATATTTAGATTCCTCTCTAGATTTGGAAAGTTTTCTTCCAGTATTTCATGGAATAGATTATCAGTGCCTTTATTATTTTCTTCACCTTTTGGAATACAGATTATCTGGATGTTTGGGTGTTTAAAGGTATCTAATATTACTCATATATTATTCTCATTTTGGGGGGGGGGTTATTTTCCCAGTCTTTTTGGTGATTTTTTCTAGGTCAAAGGTTCTGCCTTCTACATCTAAGATTCAGTCTTCTGCATGATGTAATCTGCTTTTAATACTTTCAAGGGAGGTTTTGATTTCCTGTATTACAGCCTTCATCTCTAACAATTTTGTTTGATTCTTTATTTATGGTGTGTATTTTCTCTTTCAGATCGTGCAAGAACTTCCTCAACTCCTGGAACTCATTATCTCTTTCTCCTGCATCTTTTAGAGTTTGTTGTCTCTCTTCTTTTGCATCTCTGTTATCTTTGTCACTATGAATATTCTAAATTCTTTATCTGACATTTCCAGGAGTTCTTTTGCATTGTCTGTGGAGGAAGAGGAGTTACTCTTTTCCCTTGGGGAAGAGATATTTTCTTGGCTTCTCATATTTCTTGTGGTGGTTTCTGGTCATCTAATGAATTGCACATTTTTTCCCTAATTTTTGGAGTTAAATTTGAGTGTTCAGTGGCATGCAGGAGGAGGTGATCTACAAACTCTAAGCAATACCATTTTTCTCCCTTCAGGCAGCAGATTCCATGGAATATGAGGATTATTTGACCTTAAAAGTATCTGAATATTTTTAGGTACTGATATTTGGCTACTGTGCACCTAGACCTGTCCAGAAACTCAGTGTGTGGTGGCTGAGCAGAAAAGTGAGAAAGGTAAAGGAAAAAGGAAAAGGAAAAGAAAACAAAAACAAACCAAGACAAAAACAACATAAAGCATAAAAAATAAAATTAAAAAAAATTAAAGCAAAAAATAAAAACTGTGCAGTGTATTACAGGCCACTCAGAACTCAAATGTATATGGCTAGTTATTGGCTTGTCCTATGTGGGAGGAGGGAAAGGTAAGAATTAGCAAGATAAAAGAGCATCAGAGATCTAAGAAGTTTAAAAATTTTAAAAAAGAAAAAAATTAGAGAGATTTGGAGAGAGACAGAGAGAATAACCAGAGTGGTGTACCTGGCTAGATCTGGGGGCAGGAAGGTGATGTCTGGGCAGAAAACCTTCAGATATCCTAGTTCCTTAAAGAGGCTGCTCAGGACTCAAATATATATGGCTGCTGATTGCCTTGTCCTGGCTAGATTTTGTACTTTAATAATCTTTCAAGAAACTTGAATTAGAAGGACAGAGAGAAATAATGAAGTTGCTAGAGAGGAAATCTAAGGACAATAGAACTTTAAAAAAAATGGAGGAAGGACCACCAGAGAGGAAGAATTTGAAGATATAAGACAAAAGAAACAACTGGTGGAATAAGATATAGGAGTAAATAGAAAAAAGTAAAATCAAGGATAGATATATAGATGTTGACTTGGAGTTGAAAGGGGAGACTCTCATTAGTTAAAACTGGTTGGCAAGAGGAAAATGTGGATATGGAAGTAAGTCTGTCAGTACGGTAAGTAAGATAAAGTTATTCATTCCTAAAGGATCCAAGGAGAGAGAGAGATGGAGAGACAGAGTTAGAGGCAGGAGAAGACAGACAGAGAGAGAGAGAGAGAAGGTAGAGAGAGAGAATACCATATGCAAGGAGAGGTGATAGGTGGAAAAGATGTGATGGAAATTCAGTAGGGCTGGGGGATAAAAAGAATGCCAAAGTGGTAACTGGAACCAGATCAGGGTGGATTTTCTAAGCCACATTAATGCATTTGGGATTTATTTCAAGGATAGAAGAAAGTTTAATAAACATTTGGGAGTGACATTTTCAGCATTGTATCTGGAAGCATCATTCTGGCTAAAGTGTTAATAATATGTTGGAGAGGCAAGACCTGAAGCAAGGGAAACAATTTGGAAGCTCTCCAAGTAGTTCTAGTGGTGAATAATAGTAACATGACTAGTGTATTATGTGTGGGAGGGAAAGAAGTAGATGGATTTGAGAGAGTTTTAGGAAGAATTAGGTTCTGCTGTTGCATAGTATATAGAGAAAAGATAAAGAAAAGTCAAGAATAACTCCTAAGTTTTCTAGCTTGGGCAACTGAGAGGATGTTGGAACCATTCATTGAGACAGGAAACTTTGGGGGAGAAATAGGTTTAAGGGTTTATTGATGAATTCAATTATGGACATATTGAGCTTATGGTGCTTGTGAGATACGATATAGTAGTTCATTTATTTAGTCAACAAATATTTACTGAGTGCCTTCTATAATATCCACTCAAGAAATATTTACTGTGTACCTACTATATGCCAAGCACTATCCTATGCCTGGGGAATATAGCCATAAATAAATTCTAAAACCCATGGAGCTAACAGTCTAGCTTAAATTCAGGTAGTCATGCTGATTATTTGTGTGGAGTTAAAGAGAAAGTTTAGAGCTGTTTTACCCAGGGTAATTTTATGAACATAGGGTAGATTGACAAAGTACCTATAAAGAAAGCTGAGAAGTAGTGACCAGAGGTAGAAAGAAAATTGGGAAAAGTGGAATCGCAGAAGTCAAGAGATGAGTGGCTTAAGGATGAAGTAGTGAATGTTTATAGCAGATGAAAATATCACTGTCCATTGGATTTAGTGCCATGATGGACATTGGTGAGTTATGGGGAGTATTACCAGAGGGTTGTGGGCAGAAGTCCAATTGAAATGGGTTTTTGGAAATAATAGGAATGAAAACACAAATGGATTTTGTAGATAAGTCTTTCAAAAATTTTAGTGATTAAAAAAAAAGGAAAGAAATTATAATCAGCCAAAGTAAGAAACTTACAGGGCAAAGTCTGGGGTGGAGATGTGGGTTCCAAATGTGAAATTTCCATTGCTCCCAAGATGCATTACTCTCTCAATAATGTTGTGTGAAAATGTTCACAAAACGTTTTCAATCAAGGAAGCTTACCCAAGTTGTGGCATTCAGACCATTTATTTGAGTTTCATTATATTGGTATGATTAATTGATTTCCCACTTGAAATCAGTTTCCAGATATCCCCTCCCTGGAGGTTGGACAAACATCATATGCTACTCCTAGGGGCCTACCTTGAACAACAAAGATAGTCTAGAAATTCCAAGTACTTAGGGTTTACCACCCAGTAGTCAGATGCAGAGACCAGAATTCTCTTTGAGAAAAGTCAAAATCTTTACTGGACAGTGGAATTTAGTGAGGATTTTTGGTTTTGTATTTTTTAGTCTTGTTTGGATGCATTAGGATTATGTGTGCTTAAGTGCTGATTGGAGAACTTCAAGTTTGGAGCTATAGGGTAGAGTTAAGACAGCAAGATTCTTAAGAAGGTAGCTTTCTGAACTTCTTAAGAATAGATGTATACAGATGACAGGAGAGAAAGAGATTAGCCTCCTTTAATGTAACACCAGCGAAAAAAGAAAGGATGAAGAGTGATTTGATGATAGGGACACAAATGGAAGTTTTGACCAATGGCCTCTAACTTCTTTATAAAGTAAGAAACAAACTCATTTGCTGAGAACAAGGGCTCAGGAGAAAGTCAGGTGTACTAGAGGAATGGACAATGCTGGAAATAGTTTCTATGGACCAAGAACATTCAGCAAACCAAGAGAGCTGAGCTAAGGGTCTATTTGATATTTTAACTTTAATGACCAGGAATTTATATTGGCACTATGGATACATGGTTTCATGATAAGTTCAGTCATTCAGTTCAGCCTTAGAGGATTTTGATGAAGAGATTCAGAAATGGCATTCAGCAATGTTCTTAATTACAGGATAAAGAGAATGAAGAGAGAATGAAGTTTCTAGTGAAGTAAAGAGTTGGATAAAGTATCTGCTGACAAGTTAAAAGTTACTGGGACCTACAAAGGACACACATAAATGATTGGAAGGAAGGTTAACAACTAGAGCAGGAAAAGTAGAGCAGCAGTCTGTGTGAGGTCTGTATCTGAGTGCTAAGGTGGACAGTATGAGAGGCAAGGTAGACTTCATAGTCCTTGGTATTGAAAATGGAACTTTCAGGCCAAATTAATGACATTTATGAGGACTGTCATTTGGAACGCTCTGTGTAGTTATAGGTGTCAGTCTTCAGCTGGAAGTTCAGCTATATCTGACTCATGGCTCTCAGACTGGGATAACAGAACAGAAGGGAAAAGGGTTTATGATGGCAGCTTTTCCATCCAAGTTCAATGAATTGCTGTTATCTACTGTTGTCTTTTTAAGTTATGCAACAGAAATGTCTCTCAGGTCAGAAAGCATGATTAAGAATCTGCAGAAAATGAAATCAGTTTTTGTGTCACCAATTTGTATTAGGAACTGAGGAAAGAAGTGACCATTGGGTGTGTAGTTTTGCAGTAGATGCTTTCCATTCACTGTCCATACTCCTTAGACCTTACATATTTTTGTATTCTGGACAACTTCTACCTGCCAGTATTTTCAAATCTTTGCCTGAGGGTCTTTCTGAGAGGACAATTTTACTTCCCCACTGCAAACCATAAGCCTAAGAATTCTTAGGAAATATCAACCCAAAGAATAGCCCTCAACCAGTGACAAACAGAAGTGGGAGAATAAATGGTCATCTGAAGCATGTGTTTGATACCAATTCTTAGAGTTTCCTCAGGAGATTAAGTTTCAGTCACTCTAGTGGCAGTTGAAATAATCACATACTTCATTGGCCGCATTTTCTTCCCTCTCTTTCCCCCACTTCCTTGGCTATGTTCCCTGCATCTCCTCAAAAAGCCATATGGACTGGACTCTTTGTCTTTCGGTCTGCTTTTCAGGCACCCCAAGCCAACTCAACTTTCTATGAAGCTGTTATTTTGCCTATATTCACTAATATAATCCTAACAACCATGAGCAATAGATATGATTATTCCCACTTTAGAGATGAAATAAAGGATCAAATGTTGTTAAGTTTTAAATTGCAGAGCAGGAATTTGAACCCAGGTTTTATCAGATTTAATCCACAGCACTACAGGGACAGGAAATAGGTATTATATTTAGCATAAGGAGAATGAAGAACAGAAAAACCCTTTATTGTTTTTATTTCCTGTTTTTTAATGAATATTTTTATAGTATTTAATTTGTAAGAAATTATTTCTGTTTTGTTTCCCCAGTCTTTAGTAAACTACCTTTTGAAAATATTAGTCTGACTTTTCCATGCTGAAAAAGAGGAAAAATAGGTGTTTTCATTTTCTTCAATTACAGAGAGAAGTGAGTGTTCTCAGTCAGTAGTGTCACTGTCCCACTCATCCTAGTCATCCTTATTCTGAACCTCATTATTGCTCAGACCTTGTAAAGCTTGGTTTTATTAAGGAATTCCATTCATTATCGAGGGTGTGTGCAAAAATAGATTCTGAGGAGTTAAATATAGAAAGTCCAGGCCATCTAGATGTCAGAGTTATAAAAAAAAAATGACAATGATTCATAGAGTGTCAGAACAGGAAGAAATCTCAAATACTACTCTGTTCACTTAATTTTATAGGTAAAAGACCTGAGACCCAGAGAGGTTAAGTAATGTGCCAGAGGTCATGCTTAAGGTTGTGCAGAATAGGGGTAAAACCAGATCACCTAATTAGTTATTTTTATATCCATGACATTGTAGTAACTCTGATTTTATTTTGTCAAATTCTTACTCTAAGTCCTCAAATCCAAAGTTCTTTTAATATTTCTCACTTCCATGTGAGTCCCACAACTACTGGCCTCTTCTTTTGCTTTACTGATAGATTTGAAACTTGGAAACTTTTTTTTTTTTCCCATAGGGTGTATATACTCACCAGAGAGAGACATAGAGAAACACAGAAAGGGAAGTGAAAAATCATCCCCTGGGGAGATGGCCACATCACAATTACTTTTCCTCCATTCTTCTCCTGGGATATTTGGACATGCATGCATGCATGCACATGAGCCTGGCATGATTTTCAAGCCTCCAGGCCTCGGGTACAAACTATGTTCACTCATGTGAGAGTCCAGCACCTTAACTACCACACCACCTGTTCACCCCCAAACTTGGAAGCTTCTAAAAAGAGTGTGAGATGGGTGATATTGCTCTCATTTTTTTCCCATAGGGCACATGCACCCACTGGGGGGAGACAGAGAGAGACAGCAAGAGGGAAAGTGAGAAATCACCCCCGCAGGGGGGTGGTCATACTGCAATCCCTTCTCCTCCATTCTCCTCCTAGTATTTTGGGCATGCTCACAAACACATTTTGTGTGATTTTTGAGGATCCAGGTTCAGGACACTAACCATGGTCAGCCACGTGGAAATCCAGCATCTTAACCACCATACCACCTGCTGGTACCACCCCACACCTCTTCTCTATTTCCCTTACTTCCTCTTTTTTATTTCTTCCCCCCAGAAATATGTTTTCTATTGCTGGTAGAAGGGCTCAGGACTGAAGGTGTCTTTATTAGATAAGTATTATAGCAGTTTTAGTACATGATTCAAATCTCTTTGATAATCTTCAAGAAGTAAGTTCTATATCCTTTGCCCTTCAATGTGGGCTCTATAATACTTGACTGACAGAATATGGAAGAAGTGAGACTGATTCATTTTCTAGGTCTAGACCTTAAGAAACTGGCAACTTCTACTTTCTGTCTTTTATGATGCCTATTCTTGGGCCAGCAGGTGGCAAGGTGGTTAAGGAGCTAGACTCCCGCATGGCCAACCACAGTTCAAGACCCAGACCTAGTGGTTTGAAAATCACTCTGGGCATGTGTATATGCATGCCTAGAACCCCAGGAGAATAGAGGGATTGCTGCATGCCCATACTCCTTGGGAATCACTTTCCCTCTCACTCTCACTCTTTCTCTCTTGCCTGTGTGCAAAAGCACACATGTCCTTTGGCAAAGCCCTTAAAAAAAGATACCTATTCTTGAACCTCAGCTATCATGTGTAAAGAAGTCAGCAACTCAAGGAAAGGTACACATGGAGAGGCTCTATTGAGCTCCAGCTTGCAGCTAGCACCAATTTGCCAGTCACATGAGTGAACCTTTTTGGAAGTGGATCTTCCCATTCCATTTAAACTGTCCTGTGTGGAGGAGAGATGAGCTTTTCCTGCCTAGCTCAAGCCACTGAGCATTATTTTGTTGTGTTCTATAATGGTGATGATGGGGGTTACATAACAAAATAAAACTGGAACAAGTATTTCCAGAAAAGTGCTATGTACAAACCACCCAAGAACTTATTGGCTTTAAAATAGCAGCCATTTATTTTCACAGATCTTCAGGTCATTTGGAGCAGCTCCATCTCTTGTTCACTTACTCCTGGACCCAGGCCAAGGGGAATCACACTAGTCAGAAGAAGCTTTTCTCATGGGGTGGCAGAAGCATAAGAAGGCAAAAAAAGATACAAAGTCTATTAAGGTCTAGTTCACAACTGGCTACTGTTATTTCTGCCAACCAGCCACTGGCCAAAGCAAGTCACATGACCAAACCCAAAGTCATGTGGAAATATACTTTTTTCCTGTAGTCAGAAGAACTGCAGAGTTACAAGTCTGGCAACAAAGGTAGGACTACAAAAAGGAGTGAAAAATTGAGACAAATTGTGTAATCTACCATAGTGTCCAAATAGAATTGAGCGATTTTGGAGTTTCCTGAAAGCATCTTCTTTTTAAAACATTAATAGGTTCTCTGAGATCTACTATAAGTAATATTTTACCACTTTAAGAAAATTTAAGAAAAAAAGAAAGTACAAGACATTAAAAAAAGATGTAAAATAATGTATATACATTTCTTTTTAATTTTCAGTGGATTGGGAAAAATATTGAACCCAGAAGAAACAGCCACTAGAAAAATATAATTTCTTTCCCCTCCCTGAACTGAGCTCTATGACATGATCTGGAAGTCAATGCTTTTGCCTTTGTAGAGTCTTCCAGGGGAATAGTTTATTGCTCTCTCAGTAAAATCATGGATTTGCCATGAGGATAAAAATACTTCCATTGGGGAGCAGTGGAAAGATATATTGGGTTGTTGGAAAAGTCATGACGCATTTTTGCAACAGATGGTGCTAGTTCATTTTTGGAAGTACTAGACTCATTCACATTCTATGTTACTGCTATATCATTTGACAGCTGACAGTTCTAGTTTCATTCTAAAAAAATTAAGCAGTTTGTTTGAGTTTTGTAGAATTTACAAGTTCAAGATGGAAGACCAAACTGCATTTTCACCATATTTTACTGTTTTACTTCTGTAAAGAGAAGAATGTGCATCAAGCTTGTAAAAACTTACATAAAGTTTACAGTGACAATGCTCTACAAGAACACCAGTTCTGATGGTTCACAAAATTCTATGCTGGAGATTTTGATCTCAGCAATGCTCCTTGGTCAAGGAGGCCCACCAAGGTTGATGGTGGCAAAATAAAGGCATCAGTCGAGTCAAACCCACCTTACACGACATGAGAGACTGCACAAACATTGAACATCCATCATTCAAGCATTCACAACCACCTGAAGAAGCTGGGATAAGCAAGCTCAATATTAGGGTTCCTCATGAACTCAAAGAAGTTCATTTGACAGCAGTATAAACATCTGAGATAAGCTTATTAAACATGAGGAAAACGATCCTTTTTTAAGTTACTGATAACTGGTGATGAGAAGTGGATTGTTTACAACAATGTGGTGCACAAAGGGTCTTGGTCCTAATGTGATGATTCATCTCAAATGACACCGAAAGCAGACATTCATCAGAGGAAGGTTATGTTCTCAGTGTGGTGAGATTTTAAAGGTGTTATATTTCTTCAGCTCCTACCAAGGAACCAAACAATCAATTAAAATGCATACTCTTGGCAGTTGGACAATTTGAATGAATCCATCATCCAGAAATGTCCAGAGCTTGTTGATTATAAAGGAACTGTGTTCCCTCATGACAGTGCAAGACCATGTTCAGTACAGCTTAATCACCTGTCAAAAATTATTTGAGCTTGGATGGGATGGGTTGTCACACCCACCATACTCACCTGACCTTGCATCATCAGACTTCTACTTGTTTTGGTCTTCAAAACTCCTTGTGTGATATAATGCACAATTCAGATGAGGCAGTAAATCAGCACCTCATTCAGTTTTTCACTGATAAAGACAGGTTCTTCTTTATAGAATTCAAGGAATTATGAAGCTCACTGAAAGATGGAAAAAGGCTATCAAAAATGGACAAGATATCACTGATTGATCTTTGTTGCTTATATGAATAAATGACCTTTGAAAAACAGAAAAAAATATGTTATGACTTTTCTGACAACCCAATGGCATTTTCCTTTGCCTTTTTACAGGTATTAAAGATTAAATTGAGATGCTAATCTATAATCTGTGAATACTTCCTTTTAGAGAACCTGATTTTGGGGTGATATTATAAGGCAAACACTTTTTTTAAAAGAATTATTTTATGTATCCATTCATTTATTTTTTAATTTGACCAGAGAGAGTCTCAGAGAGAGAGAGAGAGAGAGAGGAAGCAAGCCACCAGGTCCAGGACTTGAACCATGGTCAGCCATGTGGGAGTATCCAGTGCCTTAACCACCATGCCACCTGCTGGTCCCTAAGGCAAATACTTTTGATGGTAATTTGTTTTGTGTCAATTTAGTTAACCTGGTAAACTATATTGTTTACCAAAATTTGCTTCTATGCAGTATCTGGTTAACATGGGCCATAATAGACTATTTGGGTAAGATGGGGACAATGAAAGTGTAACAGCATCCATATTCTTCTTTACACTGGGAAAGACAATGAAGGGCACAGATGCTGTTGCAATCCCCACACATGGTTACTGATCTGCTTACTTATCCTGCTGGTATGAGATAGCAGCTGGGCACAGAGCTCCTCCAGGTCCTGTCAGATCCTTTACAGCTTCTCTAACTTCTAGGCCAGTGTACAGTGCCTCTGTGTCAACAGTTAGGTCTGAAGTCAGGTCGAAATTAAACTACATCTTACCCTTTAGGTTGTTACTCCTATGTCAATCCATGCTAAGCTTAATGAAGAAGGGCACCAGGTTCTCCTTCACATTGTTGCATCATAGAAGCTGGAGGTTTAGAAGCAGTTAGAAAGTGACATATATTTGATCTTGTCCTCATAGGTTATAGTTTGTTCTTGCTTTCTCCTACTTCTCAGACATCTTTCCTTCCGAACTGCATGTCCTGTTCTTTTCAGACCTAGTACCAGTCACAGAAGTAACAACCATATAAAAACTGTTTAATCAGCTTCTTTTATCATATAAAGTCAAATTCCTGTAATAAATCCCTGATTTTATATAATTGCTTATGGTTTTGCTTCTGTGATCAAACTCTGACAGCCATAAGAACCTTATATAAAACTCGACATGGCTTATCTAACATTTTTTTTCAAATACTCAAATCCTTTAGTCTCTAGTAAATACTCACTAGAAGCCAGGTACTGTGGAAGGCACCAGAGGAAACAGGATGAAAAAGACAAATAGTTCGTATCCTAGGAACTTTGTCTGAGACTCATATACATGGTAAACTATGTAAAGGAACCAATAACCACTGTTAAATACAAAGAATGTTATTATCCAACTCCTATCATAAGTTATGCTCTTAGAACAGAGTGCTCTAGTGATTTCTCTGTAACCTGTGATGTGTGTCTGGGTACAGTGGAGCTGCCTGATGACACACATGTATGACATAATAAAATAGGGTAATATTATGACTATGTACTGTGACAATCCAGTGTCATATCAGTCTTATATGTCCTGAAAATGGTAAAACAAAGTTTTCCTATGCCCATAACATAATGTCAGAACTTTATAAAAACAGTATTGCTAATAGCATAATATAGGTCAAGAGGTTAGAAATCCAACCTTGTCACTGGATAAAAGAAAATAGTTCTCAGACATCATGGGTCTAGTGGCAGAGAAATGAGGTAGTGTGCAAGCTTTAGGCTCTGAGAAGGTTCAAAACCAAACTTAGTGCCTCTGGGAGAAAGCACAGATATCACATCACTTACCCAAACAGAGTAAGAAGAAACTGTGGTGATGTTTCTCCTTACAATGTCTTACATACACATATTTCTAAAAGTTACAGGTGGCCTCATAGGTGATTAAATATATTATGGCACATTGATGGTAATACTGTGCACCTATTTTTAAAAAATGAGGTATGTATTGGGTTGTCAGAAAAGTCATGAAGTATTTTTCTGTGTTTTTATATGCAAAAAATGCAGCATGCCATTTCCACCAACCCAAATACATTTGGACTGATAATAGAAAAAGCTCTGAGACACATAAGTCAAGGTAGGTGCCCTACTGAGTATAGTGTATTAACATTTGTGTTTATAAAGCAATGAAAATAACCTGTGTACATAGTTGCTTGTATATGTATGGAATATCATTGGAAGGATTCAGAAGGAACCAGTAATATTGGTTTATTATGGATGTATGCTGAGTAACAGGAATAAAAGCGAGATCTTTCACCAAATACTCTTGTATCTTTTCAACTTTGTGCCATGTGAATTTAGTACTCATCAAAGTAAACCAATAAAACAAAATGAAACATTAGAGAGAAAGTGGTCACACAAAGGCTAAAAGCATTTGGAAGATAATCCACCCATTCTGGGAACCCCGCAGAGAACTGGTGCTGGGAGTGATGAGAATGTGCCCACTAGCCCTGCTACTTGCTAAGGCATTTATCTAGATGCCAGGTTTTCAAAAGCAGGAAAATTAGGGTTTGAAAAAGAGGCCAGAGGGTGTTACAATAATAATACAACTGGACCCATATGGGAAAATTCCAGGTTCACATCCTAGCATCTCCCTCTATATGTGGAGCAAGGGGAACCAGCAGTTAGCATAATGGCTATGTCGCTGGATTCCGACATAGTCGACCGCGGTTCACATCCCAGACCCGGTGGCTTAGAACTCACGCCCGGCGCATGTGCATGAGTGCCCAAGATCCCGAGAGGAGAATGGAGGAGAAGGGATTGCGGCATGGCCATCCCCCCTGGGGGGTGATTTCTTGCTTTCTGTCTCTATGTCTCTCTCTGTCTGTCTGGCGAGCACACGCGCCCTATAGCGAAAACCTCTCAAAAAAAAAAAAAAAACATATGTGGAGCAAGCATGATCCAAGCTGGCTGAGGCTGGGCGTGATCACCTTGGGAAGACCCTGTTGGGAGTGCCCTTTTTCTGCCCCCTCTTTTCTTCTCTCTCTCTCTCTCACTCCCTCCTCTCTCTCAAGAAATAAATGAATACTTTTTTTAATGGAAAAAAGGAGAGAGAGAAGTACCTTGCAAAACAATATGGTGCCAATTCAGTCTGGGGTGAAGAGGTCAAGGGTAATTATTTGTAGTGAAGACCATTACAAATGACCAAAAACACTTATTCCATGGAGTCAATAGCTCCTCTTTTCCAAACTTCTCAATATGATGGACAAACTGGAAGTTTTGAGAGGCTTTTTTTCAATGACCATCCTGATCCATTTACCATATAAACCATCAAAAACAAAACAAAATACAACCAAGAATCCTAACATCCTGGAGAGAAGGAAAGGGACAAATAAGTGCTGAAACAACTGAAAATCCCTGCCTGCTAAGAGCTAAGAACAGAGGTACTTGTTAACCACCTCAGCAGTACACTTCATCAGCAGAATGTAGCCTTGTATGACAGAGCCTAAGGGCTTAAAAAACGTTGTTGAAGGAGAGAATCCCATTAGAACTTTCTGGGGACTAGATCAGACACTCCCACGTCATACTGCAGCCCTCAGAGACTGCACTTCTCATCTCTTTTTGGAGAAATCAGCCTCTCATTGCTTTCTCAGTCACAGGTATTTCCACCTTCACGTCTGACAACCTAACAACACAGAAATTCCAAAGGCAGCCGCCTTTTCATCTGGAAGAGAGAGAAGCAGCAAAGATCTCGATTTCTGCTTTCAAACCTCCCTCCAGGTGTCAAAGTCTAGAAAGCACATTTTTTGAACAGAAAATGCTCAGCCCAGCCCCACCAAGATTACAATTTTGGTGTTTGTCATTTTGCAGATTTTAAATGTTCAGAGGAAAAGGAGAGATGAAAAGACTTAGGACCCTCAGGCAGTCCGGAAGTCATTCCACTTCAATTAGCTTTTCCTCCACCCTGTCACTGAGTTTAAGGGAGACATGAAAGGAAACTGCAGCTGCAGGATGCCCCTTTGCCCATCCCCCTCCTAGTACAACCTACTTTCATCTTTTGCCCTAAAAAATAAATAGGACAGTGTGAAGATAGAGGGCGAAAAGAGAGACTGGGTCACAAGCCTCACTTTTCACCTTGACTATTTCTTTCCTGTTTTAAGACCATCTTTATTCTTCCTTTGAATTCATTATCTTTTTTTAAGAGACCCTGAATTTATTTTACCAGGTCAGTATAAAATATCAAAGGTAGAAAATGATCCATAATGCAAAACACATCAACCTTCTTTTCAGAGTATGGCTTTACTTGATTATAACATGTTTGAGCTGGCAAAGAAGATAGACATCATCTTTTCCTAATCTCTTGTTTGCAGGCAACTGAAACCCAGAAAAGTTCATTGGCCTGTTCAAGCTAGTTGCTGAGTCAGTATCAAGAAGGAAGTTGCTTGACTCTGTTCAGGATGTTTACCAACAAATTTTGAGGTGGGAATTAGGTTTTTTATTCTTTTTTATACTGTGTTATATTGAATTTTGAGAATATTGCAACAATACTCCATATTGAGAAGTCATTTATCTAATAATATCGACTAGCCACAGCACAGTTAAGAATCAGAAAGTAAGGGAAAAGTGTCAAATACTCCAAACAAATGTCAAGTTTATTCATTTCATAGATAGAAAAGGTCCTCAAGTCCTCCTTTAGAGTCTATTTACTCTAAGTTTGCAAGATATTTAAGATATTTGATTTTTTTCCATTCATCTGTTCAATAAACATTCATTGAACCCTGTTATAGGCCAGGCATTATTCTCAAAGATTAGGGGTTTAAACATAAATAAGGCACAAGCTTAGAGCTTACATTCTAGAATTGTAAGCCTACAGTTCTAAGGCAAACTTGTATGGAGGTTGGTGTAGGTACTATGGAGGCATGCAGTCCAGGCTCAGTGGGTATGAGGAGACCCCACTCAGCAGGTGAAGTCTGTGCTAGGACTTGGCAAGTAAGTAGGTATTTATTTGCTAAGACAAAGAAAGACAAAGACAAAGAGAACAGCTTGGAAAAGGTACAAAGGCATGGAAGAGTAAGGTGTCTCCCAGTAAGTGCAAATTTTTTATGTCTAGAGGATAGGCGAGGTAGGAAAGTTGGGCTTATTATACCATGTTCAAAAGTTTAGACTTTGTCCTGAGGCCAATAGAGAATCAAACGAAACTGACCATTAAATTTGCTTGTTTGGGGTCCATAGTTAATGTAGCCTATCCTATATGGCTGACTGCATACTTTGAGTCCCTGACCTGGCAGCTTGAAAAACATACTGGGTGTGTGTGCATGTGTGCTCAGAAACCTGAAAGGAGGGCGAAATGAAGAAGAGATTGTGGCATGACCATCCCTCCATTATGGCATGTGCACATGCCCTCTGAGAAATTTTTTCTAATAGTGGATGTTTGAAAGAAATCTGTGGTGACCTCTGTAGGGAGCTGTTTAGTCTGTGAAACTGAACAGGGAAATGGCTCAAATTTCACTGAAATAACTAGAGTTAAATTGTTTTATGCAGAATGGGACTAAGACATAAAGTCTCCAAGTCCCTTCAGGATCTGTAAATCCTGAAGCTCCTAGTAGATACTCTTATCAGGACAATGCATTATGGTGGCCAAAGTGAACTGAATTTCTGGTCCTGCCACAATGGAAGTGGAGATGTGCCACTGGTCTACTCTTACTGATAAGGGATAGACAAAAAGTAGGTTCTATTTGAATATAAAGATAGACTAAAAGGTCATTAGATATAGCATATACAAAGCCAAAAGTACAAACCTAATTATTCAAAATCCAGGACGAAACTACAGGAAAAATATAATTTCAATAATACTAACAATAAAGATAAAAAAGTGTTCCAGATTCAATATGTATTATTAAATTTGGGAGCAAATAATACCTGATCCTACGGAGATGCAAACAATTTAAAATGACAATAGCTACTTTTATTAAGCTGTTGTACCAGGCACTATACTTTGCTTTTTAAGTACATCATCTGTAGTCCACAACAATCCCACAAAAGGAGATAATAATATTTCCATTATGTGGTTTTAAAAATGCAGTAAAAACGATGCTAAGTAAACTTCCTAAGGTTGCCATGTGATTATGTGGACAGAACTGAGATAGAAATTCACGTCTGTCTGAAGCTAAATATCATGTTTTTCCTACACTTCTATGTTTGTGGAATTTATGTACAATGGTTTAGTTTATAAATAACTTTCATGGACATTATCTCATTTGCTCATTATGTATGACAGGTTATTGTTATATCCATATTGCAAATAAGAAAAAACATGGGTAAGTCATTTATTATTAAGCCTTAGTATCCTCTGCTACAAAATTAGATAATGATGTCCATCTTGGGCTGTTACTGGGGACCAGGTATGTTTACTATGTCTAATTTTAATCTGTAGTACACAATAAATGCTAACTATCATATGCTTATTATTGTTGGCATAGTTGTAAATTGCCTAAAGTCATGCAGAGTAAAAGTGACATATCCAGGATTCACATGCAGATTCTCTAAATCTCTATACCAGCATTCCACTTCTTTCTTTATTTTTTTTTGAGAGGTTTTTCTTTATAGGGCACATGTGCTCGCCAGACAGACAGAGAGAGAGAGAGAGATAGAAAGCGAGAAATCACCCCTCAGTGGGGATGGCTATGCCACAATCCCTTCTCCTCCATTCTCCTCTCGGGATATTGGGCACACACGCACACGCGCCCAGCGTGAGTTAAAACCACCGGGTCCGGGACTCGAACTGCGGTCGACTACATGGGAGTCCAGCGACATAGCCATTACGCTAACTGCTGGTCCCACCAGCATTCCACTTCTTACAACTGAGTCTAGTGAAGCTTGGGAAGATATCTTTAAGGACCAACATTTAATCCAGACAAATAGCATAAGTGGTATAAGGTATTAGCAGGAGTCAGGTATCCAAAAGTCCTTATCTCACAATACTTTGCAGTATTTTTTGACCTTTGTTGCATGTTAGAATCACCTGGGGAGTTTTAATAAATCCTGATATACCCCAGACTAACGACATTGGAGTTACTTTTAGTGAAGATTAAGTATATAGTGTATTTTAGAGCACCCCAGTATGCAACAAGGGTTGAGAACAATTGGTTTCGGTAAAAAATATAGATTTGTTCATCATGAGCTATTCCTGACTCCCAATGACCTTATAACCCACAGGTAGCCTCATGTTATAAGATTTTAGCTTCATATGATGCTCTGCAGCTGGCAAAGTATTTTGTCATTCCATTAAGCATCAAAACACAGAGAAGTAGGTCAAACAAAGCCCATCTCCCATTTTCCTGATGAGAAAACTCATGTTCACAGACATCATTTGGAGCATCTAAAATTGTGACTGATTAGTGACACAACTGAATGAAAACCTCTGAGCCTAGTACTCAATTTTGTGCTTAGACCTCTTTTTAGTATATTTCTCTTCCTTTGTGTATCAAGAAGGAAAATGATTATTTCTCTGTGGTCCCCATATTAGTTCTTTGATTTCTTTTAAAGAATCCCCACTCTATAAGCTAAAAGTTTCTTTGAACTGAAGTTTTAACAAACAATGATTTGCTGGCAGAAAAAACTGAAAACCAGTCACCACTGATCTTAGTAATAAGTGGCATTTATATGGACAGATGTTAAGACTCTTATTCTAGAGCAGCATGATCATAAAACTAATGTTATTCTTGATTCTAGTGGAATCTTGAAATTTCCATTGAAAATCAGAATTTATAAACCCTACAAAGTTAACACAGAAATAGTTCTTGTGAGAGAATTCAGTCAAGCCTTCCTTGTTACCTCACTAAAATCCGACTCCACCACAATACAAGTGTACAGTATAATGTAATAAAACTGCCTGTTTCTCTGTAGGCAAGAAAGATGATCTATTCATTATTTTGAATTTCAATTGACTGATGTCCTCATGTATGTCATATTTATAGTTGAAAAGGTTAGAACTGCTATAGCTACCTCTTTTAATTACTGAAACATAGACAAGTCAAGTTTCAAGTTAGGCAAAATCTCACAAGCCAACCAAAACTCCCTTATTCAAGACCTAAATAAAATGAAAGTAAATGTTTTCCAGTGGAGGATAAAAATAAACATGCCTGGAGGAAGAATTAGAGGAAAGTCAGTATGGATTTAACATCAGCTTGGAAAGGCTAGTGGAATGGTTTCTAATTCCTTAACTTTTCCATTAGCCCAGCATTTAGACTATGTATTTTCTAAAGTAAAAACCATCTATTTCTCACCATTGTATTTGAAAAACAAAATAAAACAAACAAAACAAACAACCCTGCTTCCCAGTACTAAGTCAAAACAGGTATGTATACTTTGGGTTATAGGATTGTTATGAATGACATACACAACAAAGACAGGACAAGCCTTGCCAATCACATTATGGAATGTCCTCAGTTCCTGATTATATGAGTGCTTTAAGGGATGGCCTGAGCTCTTATTGCCCAGTTTTTCCAATCCACAGTAATTTCAGTATGTCCTTCCCTATCTAATTCTTTGAATAGATGCTGGCACTTTTTTTTTTTCTCTTGTTATATTGGAAGCTGTTGGATTTAAAGTATAGACTAATACTCGTTGTTAATTGCTGTCAAATCATTTTCCAGTTACTTAGGAGTCATGCTGCTCAATTATTAAACGTCCTCAAATATCAGGTGTATAATTTGCACTGGAAATGTAACAATAGGCCATCTTCTCTAATGGGATTTCAACAGTGATAGAGCTAGAAGGATAAATCTAGCTCTGAAAGTCATTAAGAATATAGGGCATTCTGGTTCCAAAGGGGTTCCTAACAAGGAGAATTATGTAGCAAAAAGGCAAAAAAAAATGCAAGTATTTAGTTATCATAATTAATTTCCAGAGAAAGATGCATATTATAGATTTTGTTGAAGAATATATTTTCCATTCTTGATAAACAAATAATGACCTTGTTCACTTGTGTTTAAGAAAATATTTTTTTTCTCCTTGAAATGAATAATGCTTGGTTTATAGTTTACCAAGAAAACCCATCTAGGTCATTTGTTGAAAATAAGCATACACAATTTACTAGAATCTAAACTGAAAAACTCTGCTTTTCTTTTTCAAAGCTGTTGGTGACAGGGATGGGTTTATTTGTATGGAGGGGAGATACCATAGTTACTTGAAGAGAAATGGACTCCTAAGGCAGAACAAGAAACAAACTGAATCCTTTACTGCACACATAAATCATGTTTGGCCTAGGGCAGCTGACAGTTTGCAAGGCTAACCTATAATTCTTTTCATTCTTGGAATCCCTTCAAACTCTAAATCCATTTTACATAAAAAACTAAAGCCAGCAATTTTTTTGTTTTATTTTGTTTTTCTTTTTGTTGTTTCTACTTCCCTTCATTATTAATAATCACAAACAAAATAAGCAAGAAAATTAAATGGGTAATTCTGAGTATATTCATTTTTTACAGTGTAAAGATATTCTAAATTAACACCTGAAGAAAGGAAATTTATCTGCCTTAAGGAAGGTATAGATTGTCTCACCATTCCTTGTCTGTTTTTTCTTCAATCTGACACTATTAGCCATGTTTAGAGAGCTGTGATCACATCCATTAAAGAAGACCAGTTAGATGTATCAAGTAACCCTCTTCCTCACTTGCTCTATTCTCCATTAAAAACAAATTTCAGAGGACAGCTTGTGATTAAAATGTATATGAATCTTTTCATACTATTATACATGAGAATATAAAGGGCTAGCTTAATGAGTTATGGGTTACTTTATGTCACTGGGCTGAGAAAGTCCATCCCTTTAAGTTTACTCCTTCAGTCTTTTAAGGTAGCTCATTAAGTGGAAAATATCTCAGGGTTCTAACTGAGATCATAGATACCAAGATTCTTGTCCCAGAAAGCCTTGAGGTAGTTTTTACCCATCTACTGGGAACATAAACCCTACAGTGTAGGGGTTCTTTTCTGAAGATGTGGCATCAAGACCTCCTAGAAAAATAGAGTTCTTCATTGAGAAACATGATCTGTGTTGACAAGCATTGTAGATTTGTTCTGTGACAACTTAGCTAAGCTGAAACTACATTGCTCCAGAATTTCCTTCCCTATGTGTTTCTGGGTTAGTGTGGGCCACAAGAGATTTGTTGCATGAAATTAGGACAATACAGATTAAGCAGAGCCATCTTCTTACTCTTGAAATTTCAATGTAGGGCATGAGATGCTGTTGCAGTTCACACAAATTCTCTCTCATCTGCTGCTTCAGCCTGTTGCTGGACTCATAGCTCCCACCTCTTAGAGCTTCTTTAAATCCTGCAATCATTGGGTGTTTAGCTCTGAGATGAAGGGTGGCAGCTTCTGCAGGAAACCCCCATCATCAAGGTTGAAGTCTAAAATTTAGTGAGAGAACAGCATGATTTATGGCCATTTATTTATTTTTTATATTTTTAATTTAATTTTCTTTTATATATTCAATCACATTATTTAGCTTACAAAATGAATATTTCAACAGGTGATCATTTCTCCCTAGTCTGTGGGCTCGAGTGCAGTCTTTCAGGTGAATATTTCAACAGGTGATCATTTCTCCCTATTCTGTGGGCTCTAGTTCAGTCTTTCAGTTTCCAGTTTATATTTGTTTTCCCTCCTTTATGTTTGCCTTCCCATCCTGAGAGATAGGCCTCCAGCTCCAGATTCAGAAGCAACAGCTTCAAATGGGTTATTTAATCTGCTTCCAAAAAGTGTATGAGTTCAAATTCCTTAATATCATACCTTAATATAATTATATAATACCAAATTTCATAATATAAAATTTTATATTACCGAATTTCATATACCTTAATTTTCTGTAATTATAAATACATAGATATAGTTGGAGATAGAGACAGTAATA
>NW_006159659.1:1257428-1283462 GCF_000334495.1 Tupaia belangeri chinensis | reverse complement strand
ATTGATAGAGATAAACAGGGAACTTTGAGTGACACTAGAAATTTAGAACTTTTTTTTTAATGGCCATGTGGGAGTCCAGCACCCTTAACCACCACACCACCTGCTGACCCCAGAACTTTTCTTTTGTTTTAAGAAATATTTTTGTGGGGCTGGCAGGTGGCATGGTGGTTAGGATAGCTGGACTCCCACATAGTTGATCGTGGCTTGAGTCCTGGACCTGGTGGTTTGCTTTCTCACTTTCTCTCTCTCTCTGATCAACTTCAAAAAAAAAAGTAAAAATAAGATAGTGACAATGAATAAAATTAAATAAAATAATTCTTTTTAAAAAAGAGATTTTTGCTATAGGGCACATGTGCTCACTGGAGAGAGAGAGAGAAAATAAGAAATCATCCCTTAGGTGGATGACCATGCTGCAATCCCTTCTCCTCCATTCTCCTCTTGGGATTTTGGGCACGCAAAACTTGAAACTCACCCTGTGTGAGTTTCAAACCACCAGGTCTGGGCCTTGAACCACAGTCAGCCATGTGGGAGTCCAGAGCCTTAACCATTGTACCACCAGCTGGCCCAAAACTTAGAACTTTCAAGAACTTAGAGGCCCTCTTCTTCAAGAAGAAAATGCTAAACTGATAGTGACTAAAGGAAAGCAGCTGAGGCCTGAATTAATATCATTTCTCTTACTGCTGTCTCAGTCCTGGTTCTGTTACCGACTTCTTTCCTTTATTCAAGACATAGACTTTTCTATTGATAATGCCATGACCCCTCAGCCTACTCTATCAACTATTCTTGCCTTTGACTCTATGTGTGACTATTTTTTCCTTAACCTCATTCCTGAATCTTCCCTTTGCCTATGTGACTATGTCTGTCACTGAAGTCCCCACACTATTGGAGCCTATAACAAGGCGTAAGTCACATCTCCAGCCTCACCATCCATCCCTTCACCATAGTTTGCCACCGTTTCTGGAAATGCAATATCTTAACCCTCTAATATGCTTACTGCTGTGCTAAGAAAAATGTCATCACACAAAAACTTGATGTGGGAGGTAGGAGGGTGAATAGAGTGAGATATTCAGGGTTCTAGTAAGCAAAGGCAAACCCAAGTAGGAGACCACACTAGTGGCATCTTGGCAACCAAGGAATATCGGAAAGTTCCCATACCTTAAGAGAACTCTGGGAATCTTTGGATGAGGCCCTAAAGAAAGGAGTTGAAGAGTTCAACTCAGACCTCACCTGCTTCATGAATCTGTAGAGAAACTGCCTTGCAAGCCAAGGTAATTGGTAGTAACTTTATTAGCAGCTGGAAATGTGCCAAGTATTTTAGATGTGAAAGGACATTGCCCGGCCCTCTGCAATGAATAAACTAGAATTGTGATTGTGATTGTGATTGTATGTGTGCGTGTGTGTGTGTGTTTATAATCATTTGTGACTTCTAAAGTTCTAACTGATGTTTAAAGAAATGGTATTTTGTGAAATTTCCAATAAAAAAACAAGTTTCTATAAGAAATAATTCTATGTATGATATCATAAAAAGAATAAAATGATTAGGAATAAATTTAACAAAAGAAATATAAAACTTATACTCTGAAAACATTGTTCAAAGCAATTAATGATCTAAACAAATGAGACATTTCATGGGGTCAGTAGGTGATGTAGTGATTACATCACTGGACTCCCACATGGCTGAGCACAGTTCAAGTCCTGGACTAGGTGGTTTGAAAATCACACCTAGCACGTGTGTATATGCTCAAGATCCCAGGAGGAGAGTGGAGGAGAAGGGATTGTGGTGCAGCCATTCCCCCTGGGGGGTGATTTATATTTTTCCTCTCACTGTTTCTGTCTCTTTCTCTCTCTGATGAGTGCATACACCCTATGACAAAAACTGCTGGAAAAAATAAAAGACATTTCATGATCATGGATTTGAAGTCTTAATATTATTTTGAAAAGTTTACTTATTTCTTCCATGAGTGAGAGAGACAGAGAGAGAGACAGAACCCTCACCAGGGTTCCCAATGCCATGATATACTCCCAGCCTTCAAATCATGGGCACATGTGTGCCTGGCCTACTCAGGGAGGTCTCTGGACCTGAACCAAGAACAATCTTTTGTTGAATTGCCTTGCTGAGTGTCAAATTTTACTGGTGCATTACCATCTGGCCCTGGAAGACTTATTATTAGAATGATAATACCCCTTAAACTCACTGGCAGATTTAATTCATTCCTATCAAAATCCCAGCTGAATATCTTTACAGAATTTGACAAACTTATGCTATAATTTATGTGGAAACACAAGGGCCTCATAATGGCTGAAATAATCTTGAAAAAGAAGAACAAAATTGAATGACTATCCCTCCCCAATTTCAAAATTTATACAAAGCAACAACAATGAACAAATTGTGGTACTGGCAGAAGGACTGACATAGAGATCAATAGAATAAAATTGAATGTCCAAAACTATGACCTCATATTATTTATAGTCAACCTATTTTTACAAGGGTGCCAAGACAGTGTAAAAGAGGAAAGAATAGTCTTTTCAACAAATGGTGCTAAGAAAACTGGATATTTGCAAGCAAAAGAAGAAAGCTGGACCCTGCCCTCACACCATATATATAAATGAGTTCAAAATGAATCAAAGATCTAACTGTAAGAGCTGAAACTATAAAATTCTTGGGAAAAAACATAGACATGACTTTTGGTGATCTTAGTCAATGCATGACATCAAAAGCACAAGCTGAAAAACAAAAACATAGATTAACTAGCCATCATCAAAATTAAAATCATTCCTGTTTTGGGGCCAGCAGATGGTGTGGCAGTTATGGCACTGGACTCCCATATGGCCAACTGCAGTTCAAGTCCCAGACCCAGTGGCTTGAAATGCATGCCTAAGATCCTGGGAGGAGAATAAAGGAGAAGGGATAGTGGTGTGGCCATCCCCCCTGGGGGTGATCTTTCACTTCCCTCTCAATGTCTCTGTCTCTCCCTCCTCCTGAAATCACATATGCTCTGAGGTAAAAACCTTTAAAAAATTATTCATGCTTCCAAGGACACCACCAGTAAAGTGAAAAGACAACCTACAGAATAGGATAAACATTTTACATATCATATATCTGATAAGGTAAATTTGTACCTGTAATATATAAAGAACTCTTACAACTCAATAATAAATTCAATTTAAAAATGAGCAAAGAATCTGAGTAGGCATTTCTCCAAATATATACAAATGATCAATAAACACATGAAACAATGCTTGACACTACTAGCTACCAGGGAAACATAAATCAAAACCATAATGAAATATCACTTCACACCACTAGGATAGCTATAATAAAAAAGATAAATAATAGTAAGTGTTGACAAGGGTGTGAAGAAATTGGAACCCTTACAAGCTGCTGGTCAGATGTAAAATATTGCAGCCATTTTAGCAGTCTGGTCACTCCTTGTTCCTCAAATGGTTAAATATACAGTTACCATTTGACTCTGAAGTTCTACTCCTGGGTATATACTCAAGAGAAATGAAAACATATTCACTCCAAAACTTTTACATTAATGTTCATAGCTGCATTATTCATGAAAGACAAGGAGTAGACACAACCTAAATATCCATCAACTCATGAATGGACAAATGAAATGTGGTATATCCACACAATGGAATATTATTTGGTAATTAAAAAATGAAGCACTGGTACATGCAACAATATAGATAAACCTTGAAAACATATGCTAAGTGAAATAAGCTAGTCACAAAAGATCACATATTATATATTATATGAAATGTTCAGAGTAGATAAATCCATAAAAACATAGAAGAGATTGATGATTGCCTAGTTTTAGGAGGGACTGACAAATTAGGGGGACAGCTAAGGGTTATAGAATTTGTTTTTGGAGTGATAAAAATGCTCTAAGGCCAGAAGGTGGTATAGCAGTAAAACATGATGCTCTGCTCAGTAAAAGCTGACCCACATGGGAGGGTTCCTGATTTGTGTCCAGAGACCTTCCTGAGTATACCAGGATACCAAGCACACATATACTCATTATCTGAGGCTGGCTGAAGCTAGTATTGAATCATGAGGTCAAGATCCCTAGACGGTATCATCTCTTACTCTCTCTCTGTCTCTCTCACGTATGGAAGAAATATGTTAATAAACTTAAAAAAGAAAAAATAAAAAAGCTCAAAATCCATTCCTACAGCATAGCAGTAAAGCGCTGAATGGAGGAAGCAGGATCCCACATGGCTGACTGTGGTCTGAATCCTGGCCCTCAGTGACTTAAAAAACACTCTGAGTATGTGTACGTGTGCATGCCCTGATAGGATAGCTGCAGCATGACCAGCCCCATGGGAGTGGATGTTCTCTCTCTCTCTCTCTCTGGAGCCCTGTGGCAATAAAATAAGCATCTTCCCTAATGGTAAAAAAATAAAAAATTTAAAAGCTTTAAAATTGATTGTAGTTGATGGATGCACAATTCTGTGAATATACTAAAAGCTATTTTTTTCATACACTTTAAGTGGATGACTTGTATGGATTTAGAATTATATCTCAAGACAGCTGTTTTTAAAGAGTAATAAAGAGGCCTTCCTAGTGAAAAACATATATACCATCACACACATCTGGATTATTGGATAAGAAGAGGCCAAAATCTGGCAGGGAGAGTTTGGGGGATGCTAGTGGATGAACTGCTTATTCACAGGAACAGGTAATGATCACGTTTGACAGATGTTCTCTCCAGGGTGTAAATTAATAGTTGAATTAACCCAAGTTCAAGAAGGTCATTCATAGCTAATTAAGATGATAAAAATCTGTGATGCTTCGTAGCATGGTGGATATCTGGTTTCAGGGCAATCTTCATTGTAACATTAGAGCAAAGAGAAAACTTTTGTAAATTTTAAGCAACAAAAGTAGTTTTTGTTTTTCCTTTTGCTTTTGCATTCGCTTTCACTTTTGCTTTTACTTTTGCTATAAGGTGTGTGTGCTTGCTGGATATGCTAGAAAGAGCTAGAGAGGGAAAGTGAGAAATCACTCCCTGGGAAGATGACCATGCCATAATCCCTTTCCTTCAATTCTCTTCTTGAGATTTTGGACATACATGTACATGTGATTCCCAAGCTGCTGGAACTGGGACTCTAATTGCACAGAACAGCTGCCCCAACTCTCTATGCCACCTGCTGGCCCTAACCAACAAGACATTTAAGTGTCTTCTGAATTGGTGCATATTAGTATATATATTATCCATACATACATATATATACATATATCCTCCCAGACAAATCTGACTAGTTTATAACCTCTATTGTGGACAGAGATTATAAATTTAATATACAGACTTATAGCTAATTCCATTAATTCTGTTCCTTACATATTGTTATTATTAAAAATTAAAACTACTTGGCCCAACCATGGTTGCACAAGCAGAACACAGCTGTATGGTGGTGGCTAGGGCTACATGGGAGACCCAGGCTCAGTTTCCTGCCTACACTTAACAGGCTAGGTATAGTGTCATGTACATGTGATCTGGTTAACTGGGAGGCTAGGGCAAGAGAATCATGACATGATAAGACTCTCTCTCTCTCTCTCTCTCTCTCCATACTCTGAAGATTAAAGAAGTGCTATCTCTTGTCCTTAAACATGAATAGGGGGAGGAAGGGTCTGATTAATCCAGTTGCTGGATTTTGTATCAGATTAGAAAATAATTCTGACATAAGATAAAGAACCCATTGATCACAGGTCTGCTAAAGAACTGATCATGCTCCTTACACAATGCCATCCCTGTGGAAGTGAAGCTGCTCTGATGATTGTTCAAGTTTCAACTCTTTCAACAAGTGTTTTCTGACTAAGAGGCCTGCCTACCACTGTCCAGTTTTCAACTCCACAGCGCTGAGACCTTACAGATTAGTTGTGTGGTGGAATTTGGAGAGCTGGCATAGACAATATTTTGGAGGGTATACATTGTCTCTCAAGATAGACTACAAAAAATACTAATAACACCATTGATTAAGCCTCTTTTATGTTAACTGTTTCATTTATTGATTTCCTTTTCTCCACATGACAAGCTGATAATAGTGTTATATTAGTTACATTACCACTTTACTACTAAATAAACTGAAGTTGAGTAAGGTTAATTAGATTCCCCAAGGAACCAGTGAGAATTATATTAGGCTAGTTTGAAAATTGCTTTCATAACATATCAACTGATTACAAAGCTCATGCTCTTAACCATTATGTTTCCCAGGTGTAGGCCATGGAAGAAGTTTTCTTATGTCCTGCTTTGACCAGAATAATTCTTGTTTATAACTTCCAAGGTAGTGGAATTACTAAGAATGTACCTATTCTTTCTTGTTGTGGTTTTGAGAACATACCTCTCAGATCTTCAACTGCAGGGAATGTAGTTGACCAATGGCCTTGAGTATGGCATTCTGAAATCTATCCCAAGTTTGCACTGAAGCTGCTCGCCCCATAGCAGGAAACTTGCCCATTTCTGGGTGATGTGGGACTTTTTTTTTTTTTTTGGAGAGATTTTCACTGTAGGGCGCGTACGCTCGCCAGACAGACAGAGAGAGACATAGAGACAGAAAGCGAGAAATCACCCCCCAGAGGGGATGGTCACGCCGCAATCCCTTCTTCTCCATTCTCCTCTCGGGATCTTGGGCATGCACGCACACGTGCCCGGCGTGAGTTTTAAGTCACCGGGTCTGGGACACGAACCGCAGTCAACTACGTGGGAGTCCAGCGACATAGCCATTACGCTAACTGCTGGTTCCCTGATGTGGGACTTTTCTAATGCCTGACTTTGGCTTAAGAACTCTTCTATGATCTTACATTTTTTAGAACCACATTGTGCTTCTAATCAATCTTATTTCCTTCACTTGGGGCCAGACCTGCATTGAAGTCTGACAGCATATCCAACCACTTCTGACTTCCTCCCCATTTTCTCTCATAAGGATTTCCCCTAATAAATTTCTTGCACATCTAATTGCATTTCGTCATTCGTTTCTCAGATGACCTGACAACTAGCACATTTCTCAAAAAGTGTCCCAGGTTGAACTATACATTATACAGCCACCATAACCATGTACCACTTTGCATCAGAACCACCTGGACTAGGGAACCAGCAGTTAGCGTAATGGTTATGTCGCTGGACTCCCATGTACTCGACCGCAGTTCACGTCCCAGACCCGGTGGCTTAAAACTCACACCGGGCGCGTGTGCATGCGTGCCCAAGATCCCAAGAGGAGAATGGAGAAGGGATTGCGGCGTGGCCATCTCCCCTGGGGGGTGATTTCTCACTTCCTGTCTCTCTGTCTCTCTCTGTCTGTCTGGCGAGCACACACGCCCTATAGCAAAAACCTCTCCGAAAAAAAAGAAAAAGAACCACCTGGACTCTCAACAGTAAAGCAAATTCTGGATCACATTCACAACTACTGACTACAGGTATATCATTCTTCTCAAACTTCTTTGGTAATTCTGATAACATACTCAAGTTGAAAAGCCACCATGCTATGCTATACACAAGTGATTTTCCGTTCTGGTTTCACACTGTAATTACCTGAGCCCATTTCAGTTCTCCTGAATTAAAACTTCCAGGTACGTGAATTTTTTTTTTTTTTGGAGAGGTTTCTTTTTTTTTTTTTTGCTATAGGGCACGTGGCTCGCCAGACAGACAGAGAGAGACATAGAGACAGAAAGCGAGAAATCACCCCCCAGGGGGGATGGTCACACCGCAATCCCTTCTCCTCCATTCTCCGCTCGGGATCTTGGGCACACACGCGCACGCGCCCAGCGTGAGTTTTAAGCCACCGGGTCCAGGACGTGAACTGCAGTCGACTACGTGGGAGTCCAGCGACATAGCCATTACGCTAACTGCTGGTTCCTGGTATGTGAATTTTTACAAGACATTACAAGTGATTCCAATGGCTTGCCATACGTGAGAACCATTATGATGTCTCATTTTATTTCTTCTGTTTCTTATTAATTCCTTTCTTCCAATTAAACCCCTTACGCTAGGAGTTACACACAGGAAGAAATCAGTAACAATGACTATTTTTTACTGTAACACTCTAAGTTGTATAGTCATTTAAAGATGACCTCATAGTCTTACAATCATTATTTCACAACAACCCTGACAGGAACTAATGCATATATTACCCCTATTTTATAGATTCAAAAATAATTGCTTCAGGGGCCAGCAGGTGATATGGTGGTTAAAGTGCTGAGCATGGCCAATGACAGTTTGAATCCCAGACTCAACAGTTTCAGAATCACGCTGGACAAATATGCATGCATGACCAAAATCCCAGGAAGAGAATGGAGGAAAAGATATTTCAGTGTGGTCATCCCCTTCTAGGGGGGTGATTTCTTTCCCTTTCTCTGTCTCTCTTTATCTCTCTCAAGTAAGCACATGTACCCTATGGCAAAAGTCTAAAAAAAATTATTATTTGAGAGATACTAAGTGAATAACAGAAGGCGAAAAGCTATAAAAATCAAACCAGGAAACAAAAGAAGAATCCAAATACTGTTGTTTATACTACATTATTCTGCCCTGCTTTTGAGAGATTTATTGAGGGATTGGGGTAAAATTATAAACATAAATTCCTAAGTTATATTTCTAAGGAATCTGAGACCATCTGTGAGCAGTTGGGCAAGAAATACCTGGTGAATAAGAGAAAACTGCCCAACATTTATAGCCTATGTGGTCAAAAACTAGAATTGAGAGGATATCTGATGGAACTGTGCCTAAAGCTACTTTCAACTTCAGTATGTTGCCATCCTATAACCCCTAAAATAGATTAAGAGATTGTTCCAGCAGGAAGTATTTTTCCTTGTATCACTTAAAAAAGCACTGTGAGGCCAAATATCTAAGAGGGAATGAATGAAACGCTTGACCATCTGAGACAGTTACTTGAGTTATTTAAATATAAGACTTTTAGGATAACTTAACTGCTAGAACAACCCACAAATACCAGTGATTTGACACAATAAAGTTTATTTCTTGTTCATGTCATGGTCCAGAGCAAGTCAGCTAGTGAGTTCTGCTTTATGTAGTCATTTAGGAACTCAGATTTCTTCCATTGTATGGCTCCATCATCAGACAAAGAAAGAGAAGGAACATGGAGAATCATGGGAATATTTAAAAGCTAGAATGGATGTGGAGTATTTCACTTTTGTTATATTCCACTGGCCATAATGCAATTACAAGGGATGCAAGGAAATGTCTAGTCATGTGATAAGAAAGAAGAGAACATGGATATTAGTGAACAAATATACTGTCTTCTACAACCTTTTATACTTTTGTTATGCCTATTATGTCTGGCATCTTATTCAAGAACAATCACAAGAAAGAAAAATTATTTAACGATTACTTGGTCACAAGTGCTGAGAGTCCAAAAGGTGTAAAATGTTCATTTACTTTGGGTTATTTTTCAGTGTATACAGAATCTTCCTGAGAAGGCATCTTGGAAACCTCATCTTCTCCCAGCCTTTTGTTTCTTTTTTCCATAGTCATTTTGGTACTTCCTAACCCTCTGTTCTTTTCCAGCACTCTAGCTCTACCCTGAAGAAGAATTCCATCTACCTGAGGTTCTGAGTATCCTTCTTTGGTGCCATCAAAAGGGGAAGGGAAACCATTATTTAGAATTAAATGACACAGCCCTAAATCCTTTGGAGTTCTAAAAAAACGGAAGCTCCACAGATTAATCTAAGCTTTTTCTTCCTAATACTGACCAACACTGATGGTGTAAATATAATTTTAACTTCTCTTGAACAATTTTATTCTTTTTGATTTAGCAATTCTATTTAAGAAACTGATCTTAAGGAACTAATCAAATAAGTTATAAAAAATGCATACATAAAGGAATTTATAATCATTGTGATTAAATAGTGTAAAGCCAGAATCAATCTCTTACAATAGCAAATTGTTCCAATATGTTGCAATACATATAGTATAAAGCATGAATACCAGGCAGTCATCAAAAATAATGACTCAGATTCATATTTACTTAAATGAAAAAGTATTCACAATATAGAAGTGAAAATGTGCATTAAAATAGTAATTATAGTATGATTTTAATTTTTAAAGCACATTTATTTTCATTGGAAAATGTTAGAAAGATTACACCAAAATGTTAACAGTAATTATCCTAAGGTCATAGAATTTCATATTGTTTTAGTATTGCTTTATTTACTTATCTATAGTCTTAAAAAGGTTCTCTGCATTTAGTACTTGCATAATAAGAAAGTGGAAAAATAAAATAGGAATCAGAATGAGGAATGAAGACAAGTCTCAGAAGGTGGTCTGGTTTAGAAGCAGAGTGATGATATTTTCTGTGGCATTTATGAAAGCACTGCTTCCCAATGCCCCCCACCCTCTTTTTTCACCTATCTCCTCCACTTTAGGACTGTTAAAGGCAAATTCTCATTTGATAATTTTACTTAAATTGAAACTCAACAACTGGATATAAAGATATATTAACTAACAACGTACCCAAAGGCACATGGTGAAATTTTTAAAACAGCATTCTTTTGTGAAATTCATTCCTTTGATTTTCATGTGTCTAGAATAAAAAGAATTTTATAATATTTTTCTCTTTTACTAAAATAAAAAATACTATGAAGAACAGGGCTGGTAAGTCACTTTTATAATTCAAGAGTAAAATTTAACAACAAAATATTCCACTTATTTCAAAGATAGTAAGTTAATGAGATGGTGTGTTGGGCTTGAGAATGCATTTCAGATCTACTCTGGGAAACTCAATTGGCTGGCAGCCCCAGCTGCTATACTTCAAAATTCATCTGCTTTCTGCTCCAAAGGTTTTCTTCCCTTATAATAACAGCTTGGAGGGGCTCCTACTAGTTAATGGCAGAGAACAGCAAAAATACTAAAGTAAATATAATTCTGGGAGTTGCAGGACTCCTCTGATGGGTGACTTAAGCTCAAAGATTCCCCTTGTAGTATTGCCAGACTCTCTCAGAACTCCATTTCTTCCACCCAAGCTTTCTTCCTTGCTCCTGCCTTTCACTTCCGATTAAGTCTTGCATTGCAGTCTAATGGTTTTTACAGCATCTTCTACCTGCTTCCCCATTTTGTCTCACAGGCATATCTCCTAATAAATTTCTCTCACATTTAATCTCATCTTGGCATCTATTTCTCAGAGGGCCCAGACAGCTATAAACCATTCATAATGTACCCTCTTAGGTACATTATGATATGTATAACCATATCATATATATAACTGTAAGTGATATGTATAACCATACTTGCTACAATTCAGATGCAGAACAGAGCCAGAAGAAAGCATTTTTCTATGTGGCTATCTTTTAGATGTTTCATGAAAACCTAAAGTGAGATTATGTTACGATCTATTGCACTTTGAATATAGTTCCTAAAGAAGTCTACTAATGACCCAACCATTAGAACTACTAATTAATTACCTTAGCAGAGTCAGAACTTGGAGCCTGCAGTCACAACTATCATCTAAGAACATCACTAATCTATAAAATTAATCTATGACTGTATTAGAATATTTATCTCTTATATTAGTCAAGGTTCTCTAAGGAGACAGACCAATAGGTTTGTATAGACATTTAAGAGGGTTTTTTGGGGAAATCAGCTCATGCGATTTTAACAGCTGAGAAGTCCCACAACAGACTGTCTGCAAATTGGAGATCCTGGGATTCTGGTAATGTGGATCACTCCCAAGTCCAAAGGCCTCAGAGGCAGGAAAGTTGAAGATGTAACTCACAGTTTGAGGCTGAAAACTGAAGACCACTGTGGCGTTTTTTAAAGCATTTGCTTCCAAATTCAACCTTCCACTCCCAATACTCTCACTTATTTGCTATAAATCCTGAAACATAGATAAATCTTGAATTCTGGTGTCCAAGGCAACAGAAGAAGGCTATCTTCCACTGTTTCAAAAGAGGGCCATTTCTTTTCTGTGTTTATTCTCTCCAGGCCCTTTATTGGTTAAATCATGCCTACCCACATAGAGAGCAGGTCTTCCACATTGAGTATACTCATACTCCTATGCTGATTCTCCTGGAAATGTCTCCATGGATATACTCAGAGTAATGATTTTTCTAGACATTCTTAAGTCCAGTCAAATTGACACCTAAAACTATCAAAATTCTAATTTATTACTGGACTTGTGCATGTACCTTAATTTCTCTGGAGCTTTTTTTTTGTTTTTCATTTTTGTTTCATTTGGAATAATTTATTATAAAGCAGTTTCCTTGTTTTTAAGAGCAGTAGCTCTGGAACCCACACTGTAGGATCTGAGTCTTGGTTCTAGCACTTACTATGTGACTTTGAGTAAATTATTTAGTATGGGAAATCTTCAAAAAGTTCATGGGAATTTATATTCTTAAAAATACTATAGGGACCAGCAGTTGGTGTAATGGCTATGTCGCTGGACTCCTATGTAGTCAGCCGCGGTTCAAGTCCCAGATCCAGTGGTTTAAACTCACGCTGGGCACGTGTGTGTGCTTGCCCAAGATCCCGAGAGGAGAATGGAGGAGAAGGGATTGCGATGTGACCATCCCTGCTGGGGGTTGATTTCTAGCTTTCTGTCTCTCTGTCTCTCTCTGTCTTTTGGGCAAGTGTACGTGCCCTATAGCAAAAACCTCCCCCAAAATCAAAAACAAAAACAAAAACAAAAAAACCACTATGCATAGATTTTATTTTTTGTACCAAAATCAGCTGTATTTTAATTCAATTTTTTCCATGATTTTTAAAAAGTTCCCTCCTATATCTTTGCCTAAGTTTTCTTATCCACAAAAGGTGTTTGATTATATCTATCTCCTAGGGTTATCATTTAGAGAAAAGTGTTTGTTTCACAGTGCCTTTTCAGAAATATTGGGTATTATAATTTGTATTAATTCATTGATCATCTCCTACATACCAGGTAATGTTCTAGGCACTCTGTGGAAAACTATGAATATAATTTTGTGGTTCAGGAATTCATATAACATCAGATAAATTAAAATAGATGGTATAGAGGTTCTATATGAGATAGAATAAAATGGCATAGCTTCCTGGAAAATATTTGTTACAAGTAGACAGAGTCCTGAGAGCTGTAGAATTTGATTGGTCAAAGAAGGCTTCTGCATAGAGAGAATAGTTCATACAGATGTATTTGGGTGTAGAACAGCAGAGAGAACTCCAGGCAGGTGCGAGACGTTTGATCAGCTGAAGGATGTGGGAGGAGAAGCATGCAGAGGCTTAGCTTCAGAGGTTGGCCTTGACTCTCATGCAATAAAGTCTGGATATCATTCCTAGAGAGTAGATGGTCATCAATGAAGGAGATAGAATAGGAAAAGAGCATCACCAAGGAGGTATTTTAGAAAGCTTTTTCTGGCAACTTTATGGAATATAAACCAGGTATGAAAATAACTCAAGAGTCAGAGAAATTAGGAGAGAAGCTCTTAATGGTGGACTCAGAAAAGAAAAGGGCCAGATTCAAGTCGTCTGCTGTGTGGCATGTATCAGGTTAGGTAAAATCTTTTTACAAAGTAAATGATGTATAATGACTGAATGTATAAAAATAATAAATAATACTAATTAAAAGAAGAAAAGGGCCAGAAAAACCAGAATAGAGAATAGAAGGGGAGCTAATTTTCGGAATGATATAGTCAATTCTTCCTTTTATTCATACACTGCTTAATTTCACAAAGGACTAGAAGCAGCTTGCAGAAAATGCACACACACACACACACACACACACACACACACAGTTAAGTAATTAAAAAATAAAGCGCAAGGATCATGGGGGATACAAATTAGATTAGGAAATATGGGGTCGAGCAGAATAAGATAAAAATCTTTAGGGTCTGAGCAGATACT
This sequence comes from Tupaia belangeri chinensis, assembly GCF_000334495.1. NCBI lineage: Eukaryota > Metazoa > Chordata > Mammalia > Scandentia > Tupaiidae > Tupaia > Tupaia belangeri. The sequence goes on along the minus strand of NW_006159659.1, from coordinate 1,269,642 downwards.
ATTCTGGTAGCCAAAGTGAAAAAATTGATTTGGCAAATAGTCGATAAACTATTCTGTAGACCAATTTTATTATGATTACCTCAAAAGCAAAAACTAATAAGACCAATTGGAAAGTTGCATTTAGGTGTCTGTGGGATGTCAAACTAGAAATATCAACTACAGGGTCCAGCAGATGGTGTAATGGTTACATCACTGGACTTCCACATAGTCAATCATGGTTCGAGTCCCAAACCTAGTGGCTTAAAACGCACCCTGGGTATGTGTGCATGTGTGCCCAAAATCCTGAGAAGAGAATGGAGAAGAAGGAATTGCAGCATGGCCATTCCCCCTGGGGGGTGATTTCTCATTTTCTGTCTCTCTGCCTCTCCAGTGAGCACATGTGCCCTATAGCAAAAATCTGTTAAAAAAAAAAAAAAAAAGTCAATGACATCTTCATGAATGAGCTTAGTGCTCCAAAGATGGGCCTGAACTGGAGAAACATGTAAGTGAGGTCTCATTATCTATGTGGCCATCAGAACTACAGCATAGATTGATTTCATCCAGAGAGTCTATGTTCTGTCAATTTTATGGAATATAAGCCAGTTGTAGGTAAAACATGAGAGTCATTGAGATTGGGTGAAAGCTCTTAGTGGTAGACCCAGAAAAGAAAAGGACCAGAAAAAAAAAAAAAAGAGAGAGAATAAAAGAAGGGGAAAAAATTTGCAGAATAAGATGGTGAATTTTTTCTTTTATTCATACTGGTGTCAGATGAGATGTTTTCTATGGGTGTTAGCTCCAACATCCTATGGTCTTGCCTTTTCCAAACAAAATGTTACTTGAATTAGTCATTAAATTATTGATTGGAGAAATGTTTATTAAACACCCACTATGTGTCAGGTATCATTCTATGGACTGGGCATGTGATGGTTAATGAAACGGATAAAATCCTCACCATCATGGACCTTATATTCTCGTGGGAGACCAGGAAGGACAGAAGACAAGCAAGACCAGGCATAAGAAGTAATGAGTAGAGTTAGCTCATTTTGAGAAGAGTAAACTAGTCTGAATAAATTTTCAAGATTAATTATTTTCTCTGACTTTTTAACAAATAAAAGAGCAATGCAGAGTGAATCTTCATGCTAGTTAAGAACCCGACTGGCACAGACCTGTAGAATACCATTTATATAGGTCAGAGAATGGCCAAGAAGTTCCTGCTCGTCTTAGACCACTACCTATTTGCTGCCTTGGAAAGGTCCAGAAATCTGTGGGCCCCGAAAAAACAATTTAGATCCTCTCTAGGGCAGAATTAGGATCTGTCCCAGTCCAATCTTAAGAGTAACCACCAGTACACAGAGTATCTAAGAGGCTGGGGTGCTCTGGCTCCATTATGGCCAGACTTTGTGAGATGTTTCAGGGCCTATTGGATCCAACTCCGTTCAGTCTGATTCTCTCAAAGCTGGAGCCATATTTATCCAATTTGGGGAATCAGAGGCAAGCAAAGGAGAGCTTATAGACCAAAACATCATTAATTTCCTGTGTTCTTAACTGTTTATGGGCCAGGTGCTTAAATTATATGAGATATTTAATGTTTGAATTTCAGAACCAAGCAACCTTACACATAATTTCTTACTGTATCATAAAAATGTATCTTTAACTGGACTAATATACAGTGTACTTGTGCTGGGAAAAATCATTTTACATGCTGCAATAATACACAGTGATTGTAAAAAATAAAATATTTTAAAAATTTTAAATTAGAAGAGATAAAGATGAGGAATCATATATAGGAAATAAGTACAAAATGAAAATACAAAAACAAATAAAGAAAAAATATTTTTAAAAAATTTAACCCTAAGTGTGACATCCATCTGGTTGAAGTAGGACAAAGTAATGCCTTTGGGCTCTCACTTTTAACTTCATAGGCATTGACTGAGTTTTACTTTTGCTTTTATCCATTCATGTTCTAATTTTTCAAATCTAGTAGATTGGAAATTAAACTCTATTGTTACTCTTTTTGTGGCTACCCTAGACATTTTTGCGCATATATACCAAGTCTAAATTAATAATGTTATCTTATTTCCAAATAATACAAGGACCTTGGAACTTAAATGCCAATCACTTAAATGCCAATCACTTCCCAATAAGCTCCGATGCTTATTAACTAACACCACATAATTTGATCCTGAATTTTAATCCTGCCAATTACATACTATTCATATCAATATGGCTAATTTCACCTATATTTTGATCATCTCATATGCTTAGCTTTCTTTCTTTCATGTGATATATGCCTTCTGTGTTCATTTTCTTTTTCCTGGAAGTACATCCATTAAAATATCATTTAGTGATAGTATTGGTGATTAAGCCCTTAAAACACAGTAGTAGTATTCCGTATAGTATGCCACCTAACCCCTGTCAAATGGAAAAGATTAAAAATACAAAAAATTATAAGTGTTGGTGGGATTGTGATGAAAGGAGAACTCTCCTACACTGTTGGTGGCAATGTAAATTGGTCCAGCCACTGTGGAGAACAATGTGGAGATTACTCAAAGTTGGAGCATCCAGAGAGTCCCCACCAGGGCAATACCTAGTGGAGCCACAGAAGCAGGACCACTCTTAAGATCCTAGAACTACCAGTATACAATGCCTGCCAGGGAGAACTGCAGGCACAGGACTCTAAACTAAGAGAGCTTAAATCTGGAGTAAGTCCAGAAAAGATATGGGGACAAGATTGCTGTATGCTTAGGGAACCCACTCTCACAATAATGTGTCCAAGAGATGGCAGACAGAGGGAAAGATTATTATTATTGTTATTATTTTGGAGAGGTTTTCGCTATAGGGCACGTGCGCTCGCCAGACAGACAGAGAGAGACATAGAGACAGAAAGTGAGAAATCACCCCCCAGGGGGGATGGTCACACTGCAATCCCTTCTCCTCCATTCTCCTCTTGGGATCTTGGGCATGCACGCACATGTGCCCGGTGTGAGTTTTAAGCCACCGGGTCCGGGACGTGAACTGCGGGAACTATGTGGGAGTCCAGTGACATAGCCATTATGCTAACTGCTGGTTCCCTTTGATCTTTAAAACTTAATGTCTGCCTTCGAGTTTTGGACTTGCCTGAGGCCTGTTATTTCTTTGTTCTTTTGAAATGGGAATTTATACCATATCCATATCTGCCATTGTATTTTGGATGATGTAATTTGTTTAGGTTTCATAGGCTCAGAGATTAACTTTGGATTTTTGAATTGTTGTAACAAGTTAAGACTTTTGACCATTGGCACAAAATGGATCATTTTGTATGTAAAAAAAGGACATGAATTTGGGGTCCAGGGCCAGAATGCTATGGTTGCCCACATATTACCTCCAAATCCATATGATGAAATTTGGTTATGATGGCATTTTAAAACAAAAACTTAATCCAATTATAGAATTTAAGAGGTAGAGGGACCAGCAGTTAGCGTAATGGCTATGTCGTTGGACTCCCACGTAGTCAACTGCAGTTTGAGTCCCGGATCCGGTGGCTTAAAACTCACACTGAGCATGTGTGCGTGCATGCCCAAGATCCTGAGAGGAGAATGGAGGAGAAGGGATTGCAGCATGGCCATCCCTCCTGGGGGAGTGATTTCTTGCTTTCTGTCTCTATGTCTCTCTCTGTCTGCCTGGCGAGCACACGTGCCCTATAGCAAAAAAAACCCTCTCAAAAAAAAAAAAAGAATTTAAGAGGTAGAGCCTTTGCAAGATGATTAAGATTAAGGTCATTATGGCAGGGCCCCCATGACTGAATCCTGAATGAGAACAGACATGGACACAGAAAAACATACACTTACTCTCTCTTGCCATGTGATGCTCTCTGTCATGCTGTCTACCAGCAAGGAAACTATCACTAGATGCATTTGTAAATTAGGTATTGGACAAAGTCTCCTAATAAGCTACAGCACCCCAAAATGGTTCCAATGAAGGGGAAATATGTTGCAGGACACATTTTTCTCCTGTCCATTTATCTTATAGTCAAACACCGTAAGGCTAAATGGATATTAGAATTTCTTGCATGGTTTAGAATTACAGTGGAGGTTAAAAAAAAAAAAAAACTCAAAGACCATTAAAAATGGCTTTCCCTATAAACCAAGGAAAATGATCCACTATATATATGGGGAGAGGTATCTAAATTCTATACCCATGTTTTTAAAAATCTTTAAGACATCTTTCTAGTACATACAGATTTTGTTCTTAGATGGGGATACATTTGTCTCCTCCCTACAATATTCCTAAATCTGAATTATTTAAACTATAATTATGACTTAGGGCCCAGCAAGGCAGTATAGAGAGATCTTAAACATCACACATCCTATAAAAACATTCAGTTATTTGGCACTGTTCTTATGTTCGAATCTAAGCCTCTCCCCTTTTCACCCACTCCCATATTAAATACAGATAAGTGTATTTTCTGATTGCTCAATGTTAACTGCTAGAACACATACTTATGTGTATACACATACTAACCAACCCATAATCTTTGGAGGACAAGCACTATTTGGCAGAGGCAATATGAACAAACCCAACAAGAAGTAAAAGTCAATAATTCCCTATGGTTCTATAATTTACAATGTCATCTTTTTCACAATGGAATTAGTATTACACTTATTACACAAAGTGGTGTTAGTGCCTTTCTTTTATAACCTTCTTTCAAATTGCACCTACTGAGCCTACCAAGAATAAGAAATGGCCCATTACTAAGCCATATATCTCTTAATGACCACTCTGTTAGCTAGCCAAAAACTTGGTTAAAGCTTGAAATTACCTCTTGAAATTTCCCAATTAGCTATTAGACAAAGACCATCCTTCTCCCTATCCTGTCTTGGAAGGAGAACTTCAGTGCTTGTGAAGTAGGGTAAGTGACTATAATCAGATTTGCATCTTTATCAGAATATCCTGAGTGTCAAGTGGAAAGTTGATGGTGGAGAAATATGAGTACACACTGGGAACCAGGAGTAGAAAAAGGCCAGACACAAAGTGTTCATCATTTTTCAGTCAAACAATTTGCAAAAATGTTCAAGGAAAGGAATGTTTTTAAGCAAGATAGATTCTAGTTTACATTATGAAAATTACATTGAGAAGGTGCTATTTTAGAACATTTGTACGTTTTGATAAATGTAGATTTATCATTATTTTATACAAAGAGAAATATAATAAGATAAAATGACACTCCATAAGAATCACCAAACAGTGATAGAATCTATAATCTATACAAACTAGTAAGAGGGTACTTTGAAAAAGCTCATAGAAAAATGAAATTAAAGTATGAGTTTATTTGATGCAAACCATTTTTTTATAATATGCATTTCTATGAACTTTTTGAAAACTGTTCCTCATATGATATTTTCCAAAGGCAGATCTCATCAACAACAAAATCCCAGAAACTTTGCATGTGATTATAACTTTAAAAGCATTTGGATCAAACTGATCCAACTAGAATAACAATATGACACTTATTCTAAAATTATATATAACGAATGACAATTCAGTAAGCACAACCATAATACCTCAGATACTTTTCCTAAGAAATGAGATTTCAGCTTTTCTGACACTAGATTTGAACATAGGTGTCAAATGATTATAACTACAAGCTGGCCTGGCTAAAATAATATTTCAGGGCAAAAAAAATATTCCAGCGCCCTGCCACTGGCATATAATTAACTACACACCCACTGCTGGACTTGATACACAATTGTGGAACCAAAAAATGATTAGAATGTACTTTTTGGTGCCAAGCTTTGCAATACAACAAATTAACCTTTGACCATAATAATTATTTTTCTACTTTCTGGATGCTTAAGTCAGTTACGCATTTTCAGATCTATGCAACCATATGTCCACATGTAACACTTGAGAAATCATTCCTTATTTGCAGAATAAACTTTCTGTCTCACAAAGGACATTTTATGTCTTCCAACTCAGAAGAGTAGGCAACTGGCTATTTCAAAGTATTTGAAACAATAAACAGTCTAGTAGTGCTTAGTCTGGCTATTTCAAAGTATTTGAAACAATAAACGATCTAGTAGTGCTTACCTATTTGCATCATATTTAAACACTTCTCACAAAGTTGACCTATACCAATAGCCCTCCACAGTATTCTCAATGTTCTCAGGACTGTTAAGATCAATATCATATATATTTGTGTAAGTAATTAGTTTTGTAGAATTTTTGGTAGAGAAAAGTAGGTTTCCATGGAGAAGAAAGATATATGAGTTGTTATGTATGTAAAAGCAATTTCAGGAAGAAAATAGTGTAGAGTAGGCAGCTTCTCTAAATAGTCTAGATTTATTCCTTTACTTAGGTTCCAATGTTTCTTATTTTTACATTTCTAGACTTTTAGCTAAAGTACAACACAACCATTATTAAATTACCCATTATAGTCATCTTTTGTAGAAACTTGATTTATCTCTAAGAATGCAATGTTCAGGTTTACAAGTATTGTGGTTTATTTGCAGCTCACTTCTTTTATCAAATCTCTCTGTTAATCTTACTGCAAGGCAACCCCTCAAAAATTGTGTCTCATATTCCACCAAACAACTGTCATGGCACAAATGTGCTTTCCTTTAAAAGAGACCTCATATTTGATAGAAAGTGGATGAATATGGATGATTTACTGCTAAGCGAGGCAAGCCAGACTATGAAAGAGAGGCATTGTATGTCCCCATTCAATATGTACCTGATGTCTGCACTTTACAGCAGAATCTGAAAGACTGGAAGATACAAAAGCATGGAGAACAATTGTGGATACTAAAAACAGTGTGGGAAGATGGAGGTACATGGGGGAGGGTGAGAGGAAGGAAATCAAGGGGAAAAAGAAAGCAGTTAAAAATTTAAGGGACACAAAAATAGAAAATTATCTGTTAATTATAAAGTGTATGATATTATCTTTAAGTGAAGTAATATACATTATAATCATTCCATGAAAATTCATTTTGCATAGTGTAATGATATACAGTGAGTGAATGTATAATACATACATATATATCTACACATGTGAATATATACACACACACATATATATATATATATACATATGTATATATATGAGAGAGAGAGCAACTTCTCAGGACCAAAGCAAGCCACAAACACAAAATAACGATAAAAATCACAATATTTTATTGTGTATAAATATACTCTTCAATGTGAATTCTGAATAAAGATGCAACTGTGGAAGTTTTATCCTGTTTTACCACAAAAGAAAACATTCAGAAGTAATATTTAATGCTTGATGACTTTAAATGACCATTTAACTTTGAGTAGAAGCACATAAAGGAACTAATTTGTAAGGGCTAGAGAACACATCAGCTGCATCTTTTCTCATACTGGACAGATTCAAATGTAGAAAGATTTTGGGATGTGCACATTTTCAAAATAAAGTTTGGAAAACAGCACACTTTGTTTAGTAGAACAAAATAATAAGGTATAGTAAAAGGGACAAATGTTTTGGAATTAGAAACATATGACTTCAGACACTGAATCTGTGATTTTGCAATCTAGGCCTCCCTTTTCTCAAATGCGGGAGAAAGATAAAGTCAACTGGAAAAGGTTGCTACAAGAATTAAGTAAAATGTTTCTGAAAGCACCTTGGTTACAGTAAGTGCTCAATCCCCTCTGGTCCTTTCATCTTTAGAAAAATAATTTTTACTGGTTTAAAGTTGGGTTTACAAGAAGCCCAAGGTGGTTTTCCCCAGGAACATGTCAATTCCATTGTAAATATCAAAGAAAACAGTTCTTTCTGCCATGTGAAGACACAAGAAGTTGACAGTGCTCAAAGAAGACCTGCTCAAACCAGGTTCTCTCACCAGAATCTGATCATATTGGCGCCCTAATCTTGGACTTTTGGTCTCATGAACTGTAAAAAACATGTTTCTGTTGTTTATCAGCCACCCAGTCTATGACACTTGTTATAGCAGCCTATACTGACTAAGGCACTACATTTCTAAATTCTATTTAAAAACCAGCAAGCCAAATTACCCTCATTTGACCCATAAGCTATTTGGTTTTATTATATCTGGAGTTGCCATAGATTTTGCAATACAGTATGGTTTGCCAAAGCTAAATGAGTATAAACACTCCATTAGATAAGACTTTGTTGACTCCAAACTTTCCCGTCCAACTATATGATACTTGACCTTTTGATGGAAGAGACTTATCTATATGTATTCGTGTTTTTTTCTCTTTAAATTTATTTATTTTTTACATTAATTCACTATACATCATTACAGCATACAAATGAATTTTCCATCCAAAATACACTGCATATTGGCTCAATCAAGCACATCAACATACATTTTATCAGCAAATAATTTTCCATTTCTTATGTCTTGTATACTTTGTTTTTTTTGTTTTGTTTTGTTTTGCCATCCTGGATTCTCTATTTGTAAGTTCTCTTTCCATCAGCTGAAGGAGGGAGCACTGTGTGACTGAACCTTGTACTGAAGCATTAATTATAATAGAATATGAGATGGTCAGCACACAGGCTTGGAATTTGAAGTCTTTAAGGATCTGCTTTTGATTAAGTTCCCCCCCCCGCCCCAGGATCTTTGGTCTTTATACTATAATTCAGAAAGAAGAATTCATTAGAATATGTTACTTATATATTTATTTATTTATTTATTTATTTGAGAGAGCTTTTTGCTATAAAGTGTATGTGCTTGACAGAGAGGCAGATAGAAACAGACAGAAAGCAAGAAATCACCTCCCCAGGGGGATGGCCATGCCACAATCCCTTCTCCACTCTCCTCCTGGGATTTTGGACATGTACTCACACTCACCCAGCATGAGTTTCAAGCTACAGAGTCCAGGATTCCATGTGTGAGTCCAATGCCTTAACCACTATGCCACCTGTTGGCCCCATAGACTCTTAAAGATGTCCATTGTAAAAAGCTGGCCTGCTGACTTAAGAAGCTCATTTTGGTACCCTTCAAGGTTTTCCCCCTAATATAAGTGGAATAAGCATTCTAAAATTCTCTCATTGAGGTTATATGCTTTAAAAATATTTCCTGAGCATCTCCAAAGGCTGATGAGCAGCCCATACTGAGAGGAACTTTTCTTTCAGGAGGCAGCCCTGTCACACTCCTTCTCAAATATAAATCTCTTTGTCTTTTTTTTTTCTCATCTTTTCTCACTCACATTTTACTGTTTCTCCTCATCTTATCATGTTTCTTACATAATTTTAACTATTTCTGTTTCCTCCTCTCTTAACTACCTGTTCTTTTTCATCTTTGGTATATCAGTTTTGTAGTAACGTCTTGAGGATAAGGCCTGTCAGTGCCCACAGACTTCACAGAGGCAGTTGAAAAGCCAGATGCACATTCAATACAGTTTATGTAGAGAATTAAAAAGGCTGAATTTCACCTAAGGCAATGACAAGCAGAAGAAGGAAAGTTTTTGCAGGTATCTTTGAGCCAAGATTATGAGCATGAAGAGAACTGTCCTTGGTGGGGAATGGCCCTACTGAAGGTCCGGAGAATAAGAGAGCAAGTGGGTGGTCATAGGAAAACTCCTATGACTGCAATATTGGGTTTACCACACAGAATCTCTGTCAATGGTGTTGTGTTCTTGTTTCCCTGGCTCTTACGTAGCAACCCACAAAACCAGGATTCCAGCTGAAGAAACCCAATGTTTCTTGGATGAGAAGTGAGAAGTGAGAAACACAATAGAAGTGAGAAACCCTTCACTTCCTGGAGATAAAAATCCTACAGTAGTGGGACCAGCAGTTAGTGTAATGGCTATGTCTCTGGATTCCCATGTAGTCGACCGCGGTTCAAGCTCTGGACCCGGTGGCTTAAATTCACACCGGGTGGGTGCATGTGCATGCATGTCCAAGATCCCAAGAGGAGAATGGAGGAGAAGGGATTGCAGCATGGTCATCCCTCCTGGAGGGGTGATTTCTCACACTCTCTCTGTCTTTCTGGCAAGCACACGCACCCTATAGCAAAAACCTCTATAAAAACAAACAAACAAACAAACAAACAAACAAACAAAAACCCTACAATAGTCATCACATCAGGATGCTGGAAGGAAGAAATTGATGCAGAGGCTCCTCAGCTTATAGTTTGGGAGTAAATTCTAAGAATTTTCTAGCCATATTTTTCTCAAAAATCATAAAAGTACATTTTAAAAATGTGTCCAAAAGTGAGACAGAAAGCAAAATGTACAAATGAACATTTCACAGAATTGGTGGGGATATAAGAATGGGGAAAATCCTAAAACACTTTTTTTTTTCCCCGAAAGCTTATCTTCCCTTCCAACGCTTTGAAGCACATGTATTTAAGAGGAATATTTAAATGTGTGTTTTGAATTTGTGTCTCTGATTACATATAATTTATCAAGATCTTGTACTTCACAAACTATTTAATATTTAGGAAGCAATTTTAGAATCTTCCTAAAATTCAACAGGAAGATGTGGTTAGTGTTTACAAAAGACACACAAACCTGAAACACTGCATATATCATTTGAATCTAAATGCAGAAACTGTAAGTAATTTGGAATTGGAGAGAAATTTAGCCTATCTTTTCTCTGACAAGAAGAAAGGTCCAATGAAACATCATCCAAGGATGTTTCTTGATAATTCCATCTGGACATGATGTGTGTACTCTTATGTCACACATTCATTGTATATGGTCCTGTGTTACAGTTGTACATGTGTATGTGTCCCCTGTCTTTAATGGAGTTGCCAGATATAATGAAGACAACTACTATAGATAAAAGCTTAGGTTACCAAGTTTTCATGTCTGATTTTTACCACTCTATGACATTGGGCAAATAACTGAACATCACTGAACTATTCTGCATACTTCATGAATAGTGACACATTACAAATGATAATGGGACCAACTGCATGACCTAGTTGTTAAGACACTTGGATCTCATGTGGCTGGCAGTGCTGTTCAAGTCTCAGACCTGGTGGCTTATGAAATACTCCAGGTGCATGTGCATGTATGCCCCAAATCCTGAAAGCTTGGAGAAATGGAGGAGAAAGGACTGCAGCATGACCATTCCCCATGGTGATGGGAGAAGGGTGTTTTCTCTTCTTTTTTGTCTCTCCATCTCCCTCTAGCTAGAACATGCCCTCTAGCAAAAAAAAAAAAAAAAAGCGATAATGAACCTGAACATAGTCTATAAACTCTTAAATGATGGTTCCAGGTAATTACAATTTTGAATTAAATCGCACAATTTTTGTTTATTTATACTTATCATTTCAACAAATATTTTAGTTATTGTTTCAACAAGAATTTGTTAAGGTACCTGACAAAAAAGATCATGAGAAAAGAGGACAGAATCTTGGGGAAACAGAGAAAAAGTTTTATTTTCAACAGATATTTCTTTTATGCCAAAGTGGAATGTCACTATCATAATTATTTTGTGCTGTTATGTACCCTATTATGGTCATTTCTAAATAGAGGAAGGAGAAACCTACCAAATCCTGGGAAGTTTTTGTTTTCTTTTGTTTTGTTTTTCCGGTTAGTGGTGAAAGAGTGCATATTTAGAATTAGCCAGCTGGATTCATTTTGATGATCCCAGTTTTGTTGGCAACATCCAAAGCATCATAATCAGGAGCCAGTTGCACATCTGCCTTCTTCTTTCCATCAGACATCATTAGGGTGTCGACCTTGGCTACATCAATATCATAGAAATTCTTCACAGTCTCTTTGATGTGGTATTTTCTGGCCTTGACATCCACAGTGAACACAAGTGTGTTGCTGTCTTCTGTCTTCTTCATGACAGATTTGGTAGTCAGGGGGAACTTGATATTGGCATAGTGGTCAAACTTGCTTCACCTGGGGGCGCTCTTTATTTTTGGAGAGGTTTTTGCTATAGGGTGCTTGCGCTCGCCAGACAGACAGAGAGAGACATAGAGACAGAAAGCGAGAAATCACCCCCCAGGGGGGATGGTCACGCCGCAATCCCTTCTCCTCCGTTCTCCTCTCGGGATCTTGGGCACGCATGCACACATGCCCGGCGTGAGTTTTAAGCCACCGGGTCCGGGACACGAACCACGGTGGACTACGTGGGAGTCCAGCGACATAGCCATTACACTAACTGCTGGTTCCCTCCTGGGGGCACTCTTCTGAGGGTATTTGGGCTGCCTCTGGAGTGGCAGTGTCTTGGACCACAGGAAGGTGGGTGATGTGCAGATCTTCTTCTTCTTCTTCTTTTTTTTTTTTTTTTTTTTTTTGCTCGGGGTGGCTTTTTGGT
>NW_006159659.1:1234185-1256972 GCF_000334495.1 Tupaia belangeri chinensis | reverse complement strand
AAAGGCATAGAAAGCAACCATGGATACCAGAGACAGTGTGGGAGGAGAGTGAGACATGGTAGAGGGTGAGAGAGAGGGAATCAAGGATGGCAAAAATAACAACATATACAGGAAACAAATGGAAAACTATTTGTTGATGATAACACATATGTTGATGTGCTTGATTGAGCCAATTTACAGTGTATTCTGGATGGGAAATCTCATTTTGTTTGCTGTTATGATGTATAGTGAATGAATGTAAATAAATAAATAAATAAGTATATGATTGTAACTATATAATTTTATGAGAGATACTTTAAAATTAAATCTTGATTTCTATATTATATTTTGCTTTAAAATTTAGGTGCAAAAATATTTTAGAAATAAGTAAGACACTGACATTTTTTTGCTTTAAACAAAAGAGAAAGTAATTGTGTTTACCACCACATTTGATTTCCCCAAGAGGGTGTGTTTTATTCTGGATGTCGAATTTTAAGTGGTGGAATTACAAAGTGTAGACAAACCAAAAACATTCTTTCAGTAGCTAATGTTTTTCCTTACAGTGTGTGATGAAAATCAAATTCCCAAATTATTCCTTCTGAGCTTCTTACTAATTAACCTGACATCTGTGGTGAAGTGGAACATAGACTAACTTTGCTCATTCCCAGTGCCACAATTAAACTGCTGGTAGTTCAGGTCAGAAACTTATTTCTAGAAATTTGAGAGTAGCATAATTTCAAACTGATAAAAAAGTGTAAAACAACTTCTTTGATGCATTTCAAAAATTCATAGAAAGGAGGGACTTTCAGAGAGAGTAAAAATCATACTTTTTACTCACCATGATTCCCTACTCTACTCACTGTGACTTTTTCTCTACGTATGGATGGTAGAGTCAAAGGATCCATGAAAATAGGATCATTCATGTAAAATAGTTTCTGTTATAGAATGCAGATGAAAGGAATAATGTTATATTTAGTATGTGATGCATACAGAGATGGGAGTGGGAAAATGAAGTGGGAAGAAATTTTTTGAAAGATCAAGGAAAGGAAAGGAAAGGAAATTATTTTCTAGAAAAAAATGTGAAAAATTAATATGGTAAAAATGTTTATTTCAAGGAAAAGTGTTTGATTTTCTTCACCCATGCTACTATTAGTAGTGTTTGTGACATAAGTGTTTCAGTAATGTGGAGTCCAGGCAGGCAAAACCATTGGGTGACTTATAGATTACCAGAAGGAAGGAATTAAAAAGATCATGATGGGAGAAACTGGAAGCAGACTACACTATGTACAAATGAGAATATGGATGAAGTGGAAATGTTGATGGGCATAAGTATATGATGCCTGAGATTTGCTTTAAAATACTTCATACACTTTTTTAGAGCGAGGAATTGAAATAAGTTTCATATATATATATATGTAATATATATCTATATCTATCTAGACATATATATGTATATATATATATATATATATATAAAACATAAATAAATATTGAAAACATTATGGTGAGTAAATGATGCCTTATGAGAAATAAAACATAATATATGATCTCATTTATATTAATTTTTAATTTTTTGGGAAATGTTTGCTCGCTGGAGAGACAGAAACAGAGACAGAAAACAAGAAATCCCCCCTAGGGAGGATGCCACACTGTAATACCTTCTCCTCCATTTTCCTTTTGGAATTTTGGGCATGCACATACACGTACCTGGCAAGAATTTCCAGCCACTGAGTCTGGGACCTGAACCAGAGTCGACCACCATGGAATATAGCACTTTAACCACTATGCAACCTGATGGTCCCCATTTACATGAATTTTTAAACGAGGCAAAATGATCTAAAGAAAAAACAAAAACCTGGAAAAATGGTTGTCTCTTGGGGTGGAGGTTCAGACATGAAAAGGTATAATTTTCCAGGATAATAATTATGTTCTATATCTTGTATCATAATAGGAGCTTAGGCTACACAGGTGTATGCATATGTTAAAACTCATCAAATGGGATACTTAACAGTGGTGAATTTCACTCTACATAACTTTTGCCTCAAGAAAAGAAACTATCACTTATCAATTCACTTGCTGAATTATTTGGGGGAAATATACTGAGGTCTGCAAGTTACTTAGAAGTATATGAAAGTCTAAGAGAGATTTATGGATGGATAAATGGAATAATGGATATGTATGTCATAAAACAGGTAGAGGAAAAAGTTAATTGTAAAATATAGGTGGTAGACATAACAGTGTTCAAAAATTTTTGGAATTTTCTATATATTTGAAAATTTTTCTAATAATAGAAAAAAATGGAAGCTGGGAGAGGTGAAATAAGGTTGGCACAATGGTAATACCTAATGCAGCAAAGGGACAATTGTTGGATTCAATAAATGCTTCCATTTTCTATGTGCTTAAAATTTTCCATAATAAAACATTCTTTTAAAGAGTCACATATACATACACACACATGCACATATATACTACATATACACACAGAAGCATATCCCATTTTTTTACAGAGATTTTTGCTATAGGGCACGTGAGCTTGCTGAAGACACAGAGAGTGACAGAAAGCAAGAAATCCAGGGGGAATGGCCACACGGCAATCCCTTCTTCATTCTCCTCTTGAGATCTTGGGCAAGTATGCACACGTGTCCATTGTGAGTTTTAAGTCACTTAGTCTGGGATTTGAAATGCAGTCGCCTGTGTAGGAGTTCAGCAACATAACCATTACACCACTGCTGGTACTGGCATATCCCATTTTATTGTGCTTCACTTTATTGTGCTTTGAAGATAATGCATTTTTTACAAATTGAAAGTTTGTGGCAACCCAGAATCAAGCAAGTCTCTTGGCCCCATTTTTCCAACAGAGAGAGCTTACTATGTGTCTTTGTGTCATAACGTAATTCTTTCAAAATTTCCAATGTTTTCATTATTACTATACCTGTTATTGGTAATCTGTGATTAGTGATCTTTGATGTTACCTTTGTAATTGTTTTGGGGTACCACAAACTGCATTTATGTAAGACAATATCCTTAATTGTTAAATGAGTGTATTCTGATCATTCCTCAGAATGCCATTCCCTCATCTCTCTTCTCCTCCTCAGGCCTCCCTATTCTCTGTGACAACAAAGTTACTTAGAAGTATATGAAAGTCTAAGAGAGATTTATGGATGGATAAATGGAATAATGGATATGTATGTCATAAAACAGGTAGAGGAAAAAGTTAATTGTAAAATCTAGGTGGTAGACATAACAGTGTTCAAAAATTTTTGGAATTTTCTATATATTTGAAAATTTTTCTAATAATAGAAAAAAATGGAAGCTGGGAGAGGTGAAATAAGGTTGGCACAATGGTAATACCTAATGCAGCAAAGGGACAATTGTTGGATTCAATAAATGCTTCCATTTTCTATGTGCTTAAAATTTTCCATAATAAAACATTCTTTTAAAGAGTCACATATACATACACACACATGCACATATATACTACATATACACACAGAAGCATATCCCATTTTTTTACAGAGATTTTTGCTATAGGGCACGTGAGCTTGCTGAAGACACAGAGAGTGACAGAAAGCAAGAAATCCAGGGGGAATGGCCACACGGCAATCCCTTCTTCATTCTCCTCTTGAGATCTTGGGCAAGTATGCACACGTGTCCATTGTGAGTTTTAAGTCACTTAGTCTGGGATTTGAAATGCAGTCGCCTGTGTAGGAGTTCAGCAACATAACCATTACACCACTGCTGGTACTGGCATATCCCATTTTATTGTGCTTCACTTTATTGTGCTTTGAAGATAATGCATTTTTTACAAATTGAAAGTTTGTGGCAACCCAGAATCAAGCAAGTCTCTTGGCCCCATTTTTCCAACAGAGAGAGCTTACTATGTGTCTTTGTGTCATAACGTAATTCTTTCAAAATTTCCAATGTTTTCATTATTACTATACCTGTTATTGGTAATCTGTGATTAGTGATCTTTGATGTTACCTTTGTAATTGTTTTGGGGTACCACAAACTGCATTTATGTAAGACAATATCCTTAATTGTTAAATGAGTGTATTCTGATCATTCCTCAGAATGCCATTCCCTCATCTCTCTTCTCCTCCTCAGGCCTCCCTATTCTCTGTGACAACAATATTGAAACTAGGCCAATTAATAACCTTACATTGGTCTTTAAGTGTTCAAGGGAAAAGAACGTCTCTCTTTGAATCAAAAAGATAGAACACATTAAGCTTAGTGAAGAAGACATATTGAATGCCAAGATAGACTAAGGGTAGACTTCTGTAACAGCCCAGTTATAAACATAAAGGAAAAATTCTTAAAGGAAATGAGAAATGCTACACCAGTCAACACATAAATGATAAGAAAAGAAAAAGCAGTCTTATTACAGATATGGAGAGAGTTTTTGTGGTCTTGATAAAAGATGAAGCCAGTCAGAACACTCTCTTAAGACAAAACCTAATCTAGAACAAGGCTCTACTTCTCTTCAAGTGTACAAAGTCTAACAGAAATGAGAAAGCTGCTGAAGAAAAGTCTGAAGGTAGCAGAGGTTGGTTCATCAGATTTAAAAAAAGAAGCTGTCTTCATAACATAAAAGTTCAAGGTAAAACTTTACGTGCTAATGTGGAGGTTCCAGCAAGTCATCCAAGAGATCTAGCTAAGATAATTAATAAAAATGGCTAGACTAAACAACAGATCTTCAATATAGTTGAAACAGCCTTCCATAAGAAGATGCCATCTAGGACTTTTATAGATCAGAGAAACTGAGCCTGGATTAAAAGCTTCAAAGAACTGGCTGACTAACAGGGGGATGA
Organism: Tupaia belangeri chinensis; assembly: GCF_000334495.1. Classification (NCBI taxonomy): domain Eukaryota; kingdom Metazoa; phylum Chordata; class Mammalia; order Scandentia; family Tupaiidae; genus Tupaia; species Tupaia belangeri. The sequence goes on along the minus strand of NW_006159659.1, from coordinate 1,252,185 downwards.
TAGAGCTGATGAGTCTTAATTGAAGCCAGTGCTTATTTATTATCCTGAAAATCCTAGAATCCTAAGGATTTATGCTAAATCTACTCTTCTTGTGATCTATAAATGGAACGATAAGGCCTGGATGACAGTACATCTTTAAATCATGGTTAACCAAATATCTTTTTAGAAGTTTTTGCTTTAGGGCACATGAACTCCCCAGAGAGAGAGAGAAAGAGACAGAGACAGTAAGAGGGGAAGTGGGAAATCATCCTCCTGGGGAATGGCCATGCCACAACCCCTTGTCCTTCATTCTCCTCCCAGTATTTCAGCCACACATAAACATGCACCCAGCATGACTTTTTGTTTGTTTGTTTGTTTGTTTGTTTGTTTGTTTGTTTGTTTTTGAGAGGTTTTTGCTATAGGGTGTGTGAGCTCACCAGAAAGTCAGAGAGAAAGTGAGAAATCACTCCCCGGGGGGAATGGCCACACTGCAATCCCTTCTCCTCCATCCTCCTCTTGGGATCTTGGGCACGCATGCACACACGTCTGGCATGAGTTTAAGCCACCAGGTCCAGGACTCGAACCGCAGTAGACTACATGGGAGTCCGGTGACATAGCCATTATGCTAACTGCTGGTCCCAGCATGATTTTTAAGTCACCAGTCCGGAATGCAAACTGCAGTTAAACATGTGGGAGTCCAGCAATGGAACTGTTATACCATCTACTGACCCCCAAACTGAATATTTTTAAACCCACAGTAGAGAGCTACTGCATAGAAAACAACATTCCTTTCAAAATATTACTGCTCATTGACAATGTAACTGATTACCCAAGAGCTCTAATGGGGATATACAGGGAAATTAATGTTGTTTTCATACCTGTTAATGTGACACATACTCTTGAGCCCATGGATCAAGAAGTTATTTTGCCTTTCATATCTTATTATTTAAGAAATACATTTTGGGGCCAGTGGGTATTGTGGAGGTTAAGGCACCTGGATCCCACATGGCCAACTTTGTGGTTTAAGTCCTGGACCTCACAGCTTGAAAATACACTGTGTGTATGAGTGTGCCCAAAATCCCCAGAGGAGAATGGAGAAGGGATTGAGGCATGGCCATCCCCCCTTGGTGATTTCACATCCTCATCTCAATCTTTCTCCAATGATCACACATGTCCTCTAGCAAAAGTAAAAAACAAACAAACAAAATACATTTTGTAAGGCTAGGACTGCCATAGATAGTGATTCCTCTGACGATCTGGATAAATGGAAAATATGAAAAGAAATTACCATTCTAGATGTCATTAACAGAATGCCTGATGCATGGAAGGAAATAAAAATATTAATATCAAAAAGGGTTAAGAAGAATTTATCTCAATCTTGACAGGTGAATTTCAAGACTTCAGTGGAGGAAGTAACAAACTTAGTGAAAATAGCAGGAGAAATAGAGTTGGAGATGAAGTCCAAAGATGTGACTGAATTGTTGTAATCTCATGATTAAACTACAATGGATGAGCAAAGAAATTTTTTTTCTTTTTTTTTCTTTCTTTCTTTTTTTTTTTTTTTTTTTTTTGAGGTAAAATCTATTTCTGGTGAAGATGCTATGAACAATGTTGAAATGACCAGAAAGAATTTAGAATTTTAGATAAACATTTTGAAAAAAGCAGCAGCAAGATTTGAGAGGATTGATTCCAATTTCAAAAGAAGTTCTGCTGTGAGTAAAATGCTATCAAAAAGCATTGCATGCTACAGAGAAATCTTTTGTGATAGGAAGAGTCCATTATACTGCAAACTTCATTCTCATCTTATTTTAGTTAACTGCCACAACCACCACAGCTTTTAGAAACCGCCATCCTGATCAGTCAGCAGCCATCAACATCAAGACAAGATCCCCCTCAACCACAAAAAAAAAAAAAAAAAAAGCTCACTGAAGGCTTAGATGATCACTCACATTTTTCAGCACTAGAGTATTTTGAGTATTTTTAATTAGGGTATATACATTGTTTTTAATGCTATTGCAGACTTAGAAGACTATATTGCAGTGTAAAGATAACTTATAAGAACTGCACTGGGAAACCAAAAAATTAATGTGACTCACTTTACTGTGATATTCACTTTATTGCTATGGTCTGGAGTCTGCAATATCTTCAGAGTATATCCATATATACATGAAAATGGGATGTGTTTATCCAAATTAAATATAGAGTTAATATAGAGTTTAATAAAGAGTTCTTTTTAAATCCTATAATTATGAATGTGTTTTCTTTCATTTTCCATATTTTTTGTAACATTATCTAATTTTGCCATATGGCAAAAATAGATAAGAGCAATCTCAAAAAGTGAGTCTCAAATTCTCTTTGCCAGCTCTGTCAAAAGATGATGCTTTCATGAATCCGTTTTCTTCACCTCAATTCAACCCTGCATCCTGATCCCTTCCTAGAAAGGAGGAATCTATGTCATAGTGATATGACTAGAAAAAGCAGTCATTAAGAATGCATACTCATGGGGCCAGAAGGTGGCATGGTGGCTAAGGGTGCTGGACTCCCACATTGCCGACTGTGGTTCTAGTCCTGGACCTGGTGGCTTTCTTTCTCATTTTCTTTCTCTTCCTCTCTCTCTCTGTCCCTCTCTGGTCAAATTAAAATCAGTAAGTAAGTAAATAAATAAAGTAAAATAATTCTTAAAAAAAAAGCATACTCAGTGAACAGCAGAAGGCATAATGGTTAAATCGCTGGACTCCCATGTAGTTGACTGCAGTTTGAGTCCCAGATCCAGTGGCTTGAAAGTCATTCCGGGTGCATATGCATGTATGCCCTAGATTTCGAGAGGAGAATGGAGGAGAAGAGAATGTGGCATGGCCATCCCCACCTAGGGGAGTGATTTATTGCTTTCTGTCTCTCTGTCTCTCTGATGAGCACATATGCCCTACAGAAAACATCTCTCAAAAAAATTTTAAAAAAAGAATGCATACTCAAACTACATGAAAGAGCATGGTGGGCACTGGACCCAAAATGTAAGCCACCTACAGTTTTCCCTCTTCTCCTACGCTCTCCACAATTTAGCCTTGTCTCTCCTTCCATGATGTTCAGGTAACATGTAAATGTGCTACTGAACTGGTTGATTGCACAGATCCTGATTCTACTAACTAGCTCCTTCTACACTATAGATTCTCATTCCAAATCTACCCTTTGATCAATATTGTTTCTCAATTGGTTTTTCAAGAAATGCTTTCACATACAAAAAAAAAATTAACATTATGCCCTAATTTTGTATATCAGACCAACATAAAATGGGCATATAAAAAGATCTCTGCAGTTATCATTGAATTGTTATTAAAGATACTGTTCATCACATCATTCAAAATTTGCAATTCATGTGCTCATTTTCTCCTGGAGATCTGAGCTAGGAGATGGTTGGTCTTTCCTGATGATTTGGTATATCTCCCATTGTTAGATAGCTGTGTAATCCTTATATTTCCCTTTTTTACTTTGACTTCAAGGAAGCTTAGAGTTATTTGATTAAACAATAGCCTCCCTTGGCTCTGTTGTATGTTATAATTATTCCACTTCTGTGTTTCCCATCTATTTAAAGCTTATTTCTTTCTTTCATGAGCAAGCAAGAGAGAGAGAAGCATCCTCAACAGGGTCTCACACCATAGTCTCTCCCCTCACACTGGCTTCCCCAGTCAGCCGGTATCATGGTCATATCTCCTCAGCATATATAAGTCAGCCAGGGAGACTGACCCATGATCTGCCATAAGGATTTAGCATCACTTGAGAAGTGCATTACCAATGTACCTATAAGCCAACCAGTTGCTCCCATCTTCCTCACAACCCTTGTTCCCATTACTTGGTACTTCTCTTTTAATAATTATATATCATTTTGTTTCATAGCATCTAAGCTTTTGTAAGCTGCTCTAGGTTTGGAGGTAGGTAGAGAAAACATGGCAAGTAATGACTATAAGACGTCTACTGTTGTCAGTTAATCAGTTATGTTACTCTACCTCAAATTTTAGTGTTATGATATTTAACCTTACTGCAAAGGAAGGATTGGGCTGATATTTTGAGAAATCAAAGTCCTTTGTTATATTAGGAGGCCATTAGAAAACAACTAAGAAGAAGAAAATATGCACATTTTAGAGTGAAATTTTTTTAGAGAGATTTTTGCTATAGGGTGCATGTAGAGTGATTTTATTTTATTTATTTTATTTTTAAAAGAATCAAGGCCAACTTCCAACATGCCATACTGTCCATACACTCTCTTGAATGTACATGTGTTCTGAGGGCACGTGCGCTTGCCAGACAGACAGAGAGAGAGAGAGACAGAAAGCGAGAAACCACCCCCCCAGGGGGTGTGGCCACACCGCAATCCCTTCTTCTCCATTCTCCTCTCAGGATCTTGGGCACGCATGCACATGCGCCTGGCGTGAGTTTTAAGTTCGGGTCTGGGACGCGAACCACGGTCGACTATGTGGGAGTCCAGCAACATAGCCATTACGCTAACTGCTGGTCCCATGTGTTCTGAATTTCTCAGCGATGGTCAGACTGATCACTGGTGTGGAAATAGATCTTACTCCTCTCCACTGGCTTTTGTCAGAGAATGACTCTAGGTCATCTCTCATGGAGACAGTAGTGTATCTCTGTGGATTAAAGAGAAAAAGCCCAATAGTATGACAGAAAAATTTCAACTGTTGAAGTTAAACTATTGTGTTGTTGGAAAAATCATGACACATTTTTGCATAGAAAAACCCATCATGACTTTTCTAACAACTCAATAAATACCTTTTAACTTCATCACAATTTCATAAGTGTATATTACCAAACAGAAGAGAAAGGAATATTTCCCTACTATAGTTCACCTGGACTAATTCATCCTTCTTAAAGATATAATCACTAAAAACTAAGATCGACACTCTGATTAAAAATTCAGAAGCAAAATATAAATAAGCAAAATATATAATAGCACAGAAGAAAATTGCCAAATAGTTATCTAATAATAAAGAAAAGTATACCTGGAAAGTGACAAAAGAAATCAAGTATAAATTTCAATAAATATGTTTATATTATTACATTGTAAGAATTCACTTATCAAAATTAGGAATCAAACAATAAGCTGGGAATATTATTGTATATAAAAAACATGAGAGACAAGGATTAAAATGATTAATATATAAATTTTCATGTGGTATTATCTGTTGAAGATAATTTTATAGTTTTATCAACTGGACTAGGGAGAAATGTTCACATATTGAAATATTCACTTTGTAAGCTAAATAACATGATTGAATGTGTAAAAGAAAATGAAATTAAAAATAAAAGTTCATAGGTTTTTTTTTAGTTTTAAAACTTACTTTTAATCACTATACATGTATGTATAATATATTATACTTCTTTCCAGTGTATAACATGGTTTTTCCCAGCATGATTATAGTACATATTAGCCAAGTCAAAGACATTTCCATGTACATTATAATCAACAGATAATTTTTCATTTTTGTGTCTATTAAATGTGTTGTTTGGAGGCTAGCAGGTGGCGTATTGGTATGTCACTGGACTCTCACATGGCTAACCATGGTTTTAGTCTTGGACCTAGTGGCTTGAAAATCAGGCCGGGCACATGGACATGTGTACTCCAAGATCCTGGGAGGAGAACGGAGGAGAAGGGATTGCAGCCTGGTCATTCCCCCTGGCGGGTGATTTCTCACTTTCTCTCTCACTATCTCTGCCTCTCCCTCTCCCCTATCCACTCCCACCCCAAGAGCGCAGCACCCTAAGGCAAAAATCTCTTTTTTAAAAATGTGTGGTTTTGAGAATCCTTGCAGGCATCTCCATCTCTGTCTCTGCTGCCCTTTTTGGGTTGAGCTTCACGGCTGTGAAGCCCCCAGCCTGACTTCTCCTCCTTTCAGACCCCAGTACTAGTCAGGACAGAATCCTTGCAGGCATCTCCATCTCTGCTTCTGCTGCCTTTTCTGGGTTCAGCTTCACGGCTGTGAAGCTCCCCAGCCAGGGGAATTTTTTCTCCTCTCTTTGTTCCAGTTCTTGCCTTTTTTCCTCCTTGTTTTTTCTCCCTATTTCTGTTTCTTACTTTCTTTTTCTTTTACCTTACTTTCTTATTTTACTCTCCATCCCTTACCCACTGCCTAGTGAAGTCAAGGTGCACAGTTGCTAAACATCTGAATATTGTGAGATTTAGAGAATTCTTTGCCCCTCGCTGTACTGGTTGTAAAAAGAATGAAACTCCCCTTCATAAATCCGATTTCAAAACTCCTCCTGTGATTACCACACTGAAGGACACAGTAGAAGGGAGAAAATAGCACTGAATTATTTCAAAGCACAGGAAAACACATGAGCTCAGAGTTATAGAATCCTTCTCAAACAAATTAGCCAAAAGTGAAAAACATTACCAAATGACTTAAAATCAGAGAAGAGCCTCAAGGATGATGAGAGAATCAAGTAATACATCGCCAGTAAGGGAACACTGTAACTTGTCTCCAAGTAGGGAAAAATCCGAAGATATTGCTAAAATGTCAGAAAAAGAATTTAGAATATTTACGGTTACAAAATTCTATGAGATATAAGAGAAAAGAGACATTGAGCTCCAAGAGATGAGAAAGTCCTCCCATGATATGAAAGAATTGTACACAATAAGAAAGAATTGGATGGAACTGTTAGATATGAAGGCTGTAATACAGGAAGCCAAAATCCCCCTCAAAAGTATTAAAAGCAAATTAGACCATGCCGAAGATCAAATCTTGGGATTAGAAGACAAAACCTCTGACCTAGAAAAAATGATCAAATATACTGAGAAAATAACCAAGCAAAATGAGGATAATATATGAGAAGTACAAGATACCATGAAATGCTCAAACATCTGAATAATCGATAATCTGGAAAGTGAAGAAACTAATGAGGACATTGATAATCTATTCCACAAAATTCTGGAAGAAAACTTTCCAAGTCTAGAAAGGCACTCAAACATTCAGACCCAAGAAATACAAAGAACCCCAAATAGAATTGATCCAAGAAGATATCCACGGCACATCATAGCCATATTCGCCAAAACCACAAAGACAAAATACTAAGATTGGCAAGAAAGAAACGTCATCAGTCTAACACCGGACCTCTCATCAGATACAATGCAAGCAAGGAAAGAATAGGGAAATATATTCAAAGTGTTAAATCAAAAACAATTTCAACTAAGAATACTATACCCGGCAAGATTATCCTTCATATGGAAAGAAAAGGATAAAAACATTCTTGGATAAACAAAACCTGAAAGAATTTATCAACTCCAGACCAGCTCTTCAAGAAATTCTACAAAAAGTACTATATTAAAAAAACTCAGGACAGACAGACAGCAATAAGAGAACAAAAAACAACCAAGAATATAGCCAACTTAATGTTAGGGACAAGTATGGAAATATCGATATTATCATGGAATGTTAATGGATTAAATTCTCTGATCAAGAGACACAGACTGGCTGAATGGATTAAAAATCAGAAACCCTCCATCTGTTGCCTACAAGAAACTCATCTCGGATAAAAACATACATAGATTAAAAGTGAAGGGCTGGAAATAGGTATTCCATGCAAATGGGAACCAAAAAAGAGTGGAAGTCACTATACTGATTTTGGACAAAATAGGCTTTAAGACAAAAACTGTAAGAAGAGACAAAGAAGGGCATTATATAGTAGTAAAAGTGCTAATTAATCAAGAATATATAACATTTATAAATATCTATGCACCCAAATCAGGAGAACCCAAATATGTAAAGGAAAGACTGCTAGATCTAAAAGGAGAGAGACTGTAACACTAATTGTTGGAGATCTCAACACCCCATTATCTCCTTTAGACAGATCAATGAGACAAAAATTAAGCAAAGCCATTCAGGACCTAAATGATACCATAAATCAGATGGACTTGTAAAGGTCTTTCATGTCTTTGGTCAGGTTCATTCCTAGGTATTTAGGTATTTTACATTTTTTGTGGCTATTGTAAATGGGATTGCTTTCTTTAATTCTATCTCAGTGTGTTCATTGTTAGTGTATAAAAATGCTATAGATTTTCATATGTTGATTTTGTATCCTGCCACTTATTATATTCATTTATTCATTCATTCCAGGACGTATTTTTGGATTCTTTTGGATTTTCTATGTATGTAATTATATCACTTGCAAATAAGGAGAATTTCACTTCTTCTTTTCCTATTTGAATGCCTTTTATTTGATTTCTATCTGACTGCAATGGCTAGAATTCCCAGTATTATGTTGAAAAGGTGTAGAGAAATGTAGCAACTTTGTATTGTTCCAGTTTTTAGATGATAACTGATCTTTGACAAAGGGCACAAGACAATCCATTCCAATGATGTTAGCTATGAGTTTGTCATAGATGGCTTTTATTGTGTTGAGGAATGTTCCTTCTATATCTATTTTGCTGAGAGTCTTAATCATAAAGGGATGTTGTATTTTATCAAATGCTTTTTCTGTATCAGTTGATATGATTATATATTTTTAAATCTTTCCTTCTGTTAGTGTGATGCATTGCATTTATTATTTTCATATGTTGAACTATCCTTGTATCCCTGGAATAAAGCTTACTTGGTCATGGTGTATAATCTTTTCAATGTGTTGTTGGATATAATTTGCTAGTATCTTGTTGAGAATTTTTACATCTGTAGTCATCAGGGATATTGGTCTGTAGTTTTCTTTCTTTTTTTTTTTGTTATAATCTTATTTATTTTGGTGATCAGGGTGATGGAAGCTTCATAGAATGAATTTGGGAGAGTTCCTTCCTTTTGGATCTTTAAAAACAGTTTGAGGAGAATCAGGGTTAGTGCTTCTTTTAAAGTTTTGTAGAATTTAGAGGTGAAGCCATCAGGACTTGGGCTTTTGAGTTTTGGGAGACTATTTATTACTGATTCAATCTCATTGCTTGTTATTGATCTCTTCAAGCTTTCTATTTCTTCCTTATTCAATGTTGTTAAATTATATGTGTCCATTTCATCTAGGTTTTCTTGCGTATTGGTGTATAATCGCTTATAATATTCTTTCATGATCTTTTGTATTTCTATTATGTCTGTTGTAATATTACCTGTTTCATTGCTGATTTGGTTTATCTGGTTCCTTTTTCTGTTCTTAATTAATCTAATGGTGTGTCAATTTTCTTTATTTTCTTGAAGAACCAGATTTTGGTTTTATTTATTTTTGGTATAGTTCTGTTTTTCTCTATTTCATTTATTTCTGCTTGAATCCTTTTTATTTCTTTTCTCCTGGTATTTTGTTGTTGTTTTTGTTGCTTTTCCAGATCCTTCAGGTGTGTCATTAAGAAAAATGTGTATTTTTTGGTTATTGGGTAAAATGTTCTATAGATGTCTGTCAAGTCCATTTGATTTATGGTATCATTTAGATCTTGTATCTCTGTTTATTTTTTGTCTAGATGATCTGACCAGAAGAGTCAGTGGGGCACTGGGATCACCAAGAATTATTGTGTTGCAGTAATTTAAAGTAATCTTTAGATCTAGCAGTCTCTCATATATTTTTAGGTGCTCCAGTGTTAGGTGTGTAGATATTTATAATATCTTCTTGGTGATTCACCCTTTTAGTACTATGTAGTATCCTTCTTTCTCTCTTTTTACAGCTTTTGTCTTGAATTCTGTTTTTATCTGCTATCAGTATTGTAACTCTAGCCTTTATTTGATTTCCATTTGGAAGGAATAATTTTTTTCAGTCCTTCACTTTCAGTCTATATAGATTTTTATTACTGAGGTGTGTTTCTTGTAAGCAGCATATAGAGGGCTCCTGTTTTTTGTGTGTGTTTCTTTTTCTTTTCTTTCTTTTTTTATCTATTCCACCAATCTGTGTCTTTTAGTTAGTGAATTTAATCCCTTAACATCAATGTTATTATCGATATTTGCAGACTTACCCCTGCCATTTTGTGAGCCATTTTCTTGGTTGAGTTTTGTTCTCTTACTTCTGACTCTCTTTCACATTCCTGACTTAATATTCCCTTCAGTATTTTTTTTTTTGGGAGGGAGAGGTTTTTGCTATAGGTCACGTGCACTACCCAGAAAGACAGAGACAGAGAGACAGAAAGTGAAAAATCACCCCCCACGGGGGATGGTCACACTGCAATCCCTTCTCCATTCTCCTCTCAGGATCGTGGGCACGCACACACACACGCCCGACGTGAGTTTAAGCCACCAGGTCTGGGACTCGAACCGTGGTCGACTACATGGGAGTTCAGCAACATAGCCATTATGCTAACAGCTGGTACCCCCTTCAGTAATTTTTGAAAAGCTGACCTTGTGTTGGTAAATTCTTTCAGTTTTTGTTTATCTGAAAATTATTTAATTTGTTCTTACAATATGAAGGATAATCTTGATGGATACAGTATTCTTGATCAAAATTGTTTTTCTTTTAATGTTTTGAATATGTCTTTCCATTCTTTCCTTGCCTTCATTGTTTCAGTTGAGGTCTGATGTTAACCTAAGGATAACCACAATTTTAGAATATTGTCTTTGTCTTTGATCTTTACCAATCTGGCTATGATGAGTCAAGGGAGGATCTTTTAATGTTGATTCTACTTGGAGTTATTTTTAATTCTTGGGTCTGAAATTCTCCTTCTTTCTCTAGATTCGGAAAGTTTTCAGGTAGTATTTCATGGGAAAGATTTTCTAGGATTTTACCAGCTTATTCGCGTTCTAGAATTCCCATTATATGGATATTTGGCATTTCATGGTGCCTAGAATTTTCTTTATGTTATTCACATTTAAAAAAATTATTTTTGGTATTTTGGTCTATGTTGGAGACTTTGTTTTCAAGATCATACATTATTCTGCATGGCCCAGTCTGTTATTAATACTTTCAAGAGAGATTTTAATTTTTTGTACTGTATTCTTCATTTCCAGGAGTTCTGTTTAATTCCTTTTTAGATTATCTTTCTCTGTATAGAATTCCTCCTTCATGTCCTTGAGTGATTTCATTTCTTAAAATTAGTTGTCTGTTCTCTCTTGCATCTCATTGAGTTTTGTCAAATGAAATGTTGGGAATTCTTTTTCTGAAATTTCTGTGAATCCTTTCATGTTGTCCATTGTTTATGAGGGGTTATAGTGATTCCTTGGAGGAGAGTTATTGCCTTGTTTTCTCATGTTTCTTCTGTCTCTATACTGGTTTTTGGTCATCTGATGCAGTATTCACTTCTTTCTATTTATTGGAGAATATTCGGTAGTATTGGAACAGGGAATATCACCCTTAGATCCAAAATATGGTCCTGTTAGAGAGCTGTGTCTTCCAGATCAGTGCAGATAATATTTTATAGGTAGCTTCAGTTGGTTGGCTTCTCTATCAAACTTTTACCTTCTGAGGAGCTGGAGATAAGCTATGGAGATATGACTTAGTGAAGAGGCTCAAGACATGCACGCTGCACAGGGTTTGGGCTAGAAGGCTCCCACTTCCCATGGCAAACTCAGGATGAGGGGGGACAACACTCACAAGGACAAACCTGCTGAAACTGGAACCAATGTTTCCCAGCAGAGGATTGGGGGTTGAAAAGCCAGCTGTGTGGCAGCACAACCAATGTGTCCCAAGTTCCAAATGCAAACCTGTGGTGTGGGGTGACATTCACAGAGAGAAAGGCCTGCTGAAACTAGAATCAAAGTCTCCTGGTAGATGGTTGAGGCCCATGCTGTATAGCAGCCCTACTATGTGCCCCAAGTTCCAAATGCAAACATCAGGGAATGGAGTGGCATTCATGAAGAGTGGCCTACTGGAATTGGAACCAAAATCTCCCAGTGGATGGTTGGGGCCCAAAAAGCAGGCCATGTGGCAGTGCAGGCCAAAGCTCATAGGAATTAAATGCTTTCAATAAATGAAGGAAATAACATGACCAGAAAATTATTTCAATATAAGATGGAAAAATGGTTATAAATACCTGAAAAACATTTCCACTTTATTAGCAATAAACATGGAAAATAAAGCAATGTTCGTATTATGTCTATCAAAATAACCCAGATTTTAAAATAAGCATATACTTAAAACTGGTGAAGGTATACTGGAAGAATTGCTCTCTTTCACTGCAGCCAAGAATAGGTATAAATGCCTTCTTTTGGGAAGGATGATTTGATATACGTAAAGAGCTTTAAAATATTAATCCCCTTGGGACCAACAGGTGGCATGCTGGTTAAGGGTGTTGGACTCCCACATGGCCAACCACAGTTTGAGCCCTGGACCTGGCGGCTTGCTTTCTTGCTTTTACTCTCTCTCTCTCTCCCTCTCTGATCAAATGAAAATAAATAAATAATTTTTAAAAGTTAAATAAAAATAATTCTTTAAAAAATATTAATGCCCTTTTACATGGTAATTATATGTATAGGCATATACCCTAAGAACATATTTAAAAACATGAACATATATACAGATTTATGAACAAATATGTTCAGCATGTTATTTATATCAATTTACAATGGGAGAGAACTTAAATTACTCATCATTTTCTTGGAAAATAATCTAAAGTCAATAATAATACATGCACAAAATAGATACTATATAGCTATTAAAATTATTTTACAAAAAAATTTAATGGGAAATTGCTTACTTTGTATTATTAAGCAAAAAAATACAGCATATAGGGGCCAGCAGGTGTCATGGTAGTTAAGGGTGTTGGACTCCCACATGGTAAACCACAGTTCGAGTCCTGGATCTGGAGACTTACTTTCTTACTTTTTCACTTTCCCTCTCTCTCACACTGTCCCTCTCTGGTCAAATTTTTAAAAAGTAGATAAATAAAGTTAAATAAAATAATTATTTAAATTTTAAAAATAGCATAGAAAACATCTAAAAGATAAAAAATGGTGCAAGATTATATTTAAAACATGGACAAATATAGGGTAAAATATTAACTACTTTGGAAAACAGGATTATAAGTGACCATTATGTTGTTATTTATACTTGGGACCAGCAGTTAGCGTAATGTTGTTCTTTATACTTTTCTAGGCTTCTAATAATTTCATTTTCCAAAAAGTTACACTAAATACTCTGGAAGAAAGCTTATGTTTTTTTATATTTAATTCTTCCTCATATCATAAGGGAGAGTCCATTTCTCTTGTGACTAGGACTAACTTCTTTATGTAGCTACAGAAATAATCAAACATTTCTAAGATTTCTAGTACCCTCATAATTCTATAATATGCACTAGGACAACGTTCTCTTAATCTCTATGTGTTGAATACAAATTCTCAGTTTAGGCATCAAAGGGTAGGTAGAAGGTCGAAAAGCACTATATAAAATTGTTGTATAAACTGTTAGAAGAACAAAATACTACTTCAAATAAAGTATTGATAGTAAAACATTACAAGAGGAAAAGTGAATTTTTGTTTTATAAATTTGAGTTCTGAAGCTAAAAAGATTATTGTCACTCAAGGGCATACTTGGTAATTATAACATGATAGTTTGGCAAACCAATCAGGTTTTTCTGTATAAGAAACTATTCCCAGGCATTGAGTGTTCCTTCCAAATTTTATCCTTCTTTGCACCCTAATTTGTTTTTTTTTCTTATAATAATAATTTGAAACCATTCTCTTAAAATTTCTTTTTTATATTTGTTGCAGGACAAATGTGTTTGCCAGAGAGAGAGAGAGAGAGAGAGAGAGAGAATGAAAAAATCACCCCCAGTGGGGAGGGAATGGTCATACATAAGCCCTTTTCCTCCATTCTTTCAGATTGCATAGATAAAGAGAAGGATTTTGAGGTCAGCTGGTGGCATGGTGGTTGGAGCAGCTGGATTCCACATGGCCAACTGCATAGTTTGAGTCCTGGCCCCAGCAGCTTGAGAAGCACGCCAGGTACATGTACGTGCATGTCCAAAATCCCAAGAGGAGAATGAGGAAGAGGGGATTCTGGTGTGGCCAACCCCCCTAGGTGTGCTTTTTCTCTCTATATCCCCTTGGTGGATGCACATGCCCTCTAAAAAATTAAAAAAGAAAAGGCAAACATTTCGAAATGAGGAAATGTTGCTATATCAGGGGATCATTCATGACTTAAAATTCTATAGATTTCTTTTAAACTGAAAAATATTACTAAAAATTAGATAATTATTATAGAATCCACATACAAACCTTCTTGCTTGCTGGGTGAACTATTTAAATTTAGATTTTTTCAGATTTAACCTAAATAATACACTTGAACTAGATCATTATTTTAGTATTTAAAAAGTATGAGTAGGATAGCCACACTGGTGAAATAACTTATCACTGGAGGCAAAAGGTCATTCAGTCTGGTATTTTACAGCAATAACTGAATAGTACAATTATTATAACTTCACAAGTTAATTCATTTTCACTATTATTTAAAGGTTCATTCACACGTTCCCTGGTACATGAAAAATTAGGCAATTTCCTTTATCCTGACCCTTTTTTAGCATGCATCATCTATGGTATAACTTTCATTTATCTTCAAGTTCATTATTATTAAACACATCAAAAGCATCAGAAAGCATTTTGTAAGTCATAATGCAGGGTCTCTCCATTCTAGAAACTTCTACGCTTCTCCGTAAATACTATTATACATGTCAATATATCAAAGTAGAAAACCATGAACAAATAAAAGGCAGCATTACAAATATTTAGACCTGATTCAAAGAAAGAATAAGTGTATCAACTACCTCTAGACACCTTTGTGTGTTAAGTGATAAACCCTCTTATTATTTCAGTCAAAAAATAAAAGTATAAAGACATGGAAGATGTCTGTACCTTTAGGAACAACTGAATATTCAGAGAGTAACTCAGGATCCAGAAAAAGTCAGATGAGGCTGGAACGTTAAGGAGAGAAAGAATATTAAAATTGTTAGACCATACTAAAAAGTTTGTGTTTGAACTGATAGTATTTGGGGATCCACAGGATTATGTTAGGCTGAATATACACAATCAGATTTGCCTTTAGGAATATTGTTCCAGTCTGATAGTTTTTTGTTGGATAGTTGGAGGTAAAAATGGGGGCAAGCAAGCCAGCAAGGTTGTGGTAGCAATAGGCTATGGGAGAACTGGTGTGGGCCTGAGCTAATGTAGGAGGTGGGTTTGGGGAGAAGAGTGATTTGAATAAACACTGTAGAATTAGAAGTGATGGGATGTGACAAGGTTAAACAATTTGTATCAGACACCATATATTGTTTAGTACATCCATTCTGTGTCATCATCAGCTCTGATTTCTCTTTCATTCCTTACTTTAGTCAGGAGCAACTATTCTATTTTCCATCTATGGTTGTAACATCTTCCAATCTTATCTTAGCCTTGGCTACATTTTGGCTTATTTAGTCACTTGGAGAGCTTTTTAAAAACCACTCTTACTGGAGATTATTAATATAAGTGTTCTGGGATGTGACCTGGGTTTTAGGACTTAAGAAAAAATCCACAGGTAATTCAAAGTGCAGTCAAGGCTGCCAAATACCAATGTCAGGTACTGGTTGTGCTAGAAGATAAGGACTTGCAAGAACATCTGTCATTGGTTGTTAGGGTTCTCCCAGCTCACTTCTGACTGGTTTCTACTGTTTCTTCAAGTTTTGGTCTATTCCTCTGACAAGTCAATCTTAGCTGAAAGAATTAAACTCTGACTGAGGAAGAAAAGAAATTTATTTAAAAGATATTGGAATTTTCCAAGGAGAGTCAGAGAACTAATTTTAGATTCAAGATCAAATCAAAAATAATATTTTAGAACTGACCTCTGAGGATGTAATTATTGCTGTCATTAGGCTCAGACACAATGGATTGCATAGCTGACACCAATGCAGGACACTACATTACTACTTAGAGCTATGGCCACAGCCACTCCCAGAAAATAGAGTAACACTGTATATACATGAATAAATTCCCTATAGACCTTGATTTTTTGCCTGTTAGTTTCAAAGCCTAGAAAAGGTGAAACTGTTAGAAAGCATATGGCCACATACCAGCAGCAGCAAAGGAGGCTGGGAAAGTGAGTGAGTGGTAATTTTATCTTCTGTAGTAAGAAAACTCAATGGTAGGCCTCATATGTATGGACTTTCCATATACCAAAGGGCATTTTAGATCCTTTCTAAAAAGGTAAAAGGATAAAGAACAATTATTATTATTACCCCTATAGCCTGGGTATTTCCCTGCTTGATCTTTACATAACTGTTTTCTGAAAATCTAGCAGTATGACAAGGCATTCTTTTCTTCTTTTATTTACTCAATTTTTATTTGGTATATATTATATATGCCTAGTATTTCCTGTTTTGTGTACCTACTAAAGCCTATATGATTACAATTCCCTACAACTCCACTGACTTTGTTTATAAGGAAAAAGTACCATTTGTCTTGAGTCAATATTCTCAGCTCTAATACAGTGCTTTTTAAATAAATCAATTAATTAATGTGCCATTGTTTGGGGTAGGAACACTGATTCTGAAGAAGGCTTGGACTCTTCACAAGGACCTTAGTTTAATCTTTCATGACTGTGGTTGATTGCCATTATTGACTCTGATTATTCACCCCATTCCTCTATCCGATTTCCTTTCCATATAATTTTGCTGTATCTCCCACTAACAGAACATTTATGTTTCCATTTCCCACTTTGGATTTAGCCTTCTGACTTGCTTTGGCCACTGTAGTGGAGAAAACATGACAAATCTGAGCTTGGACCTTAAGATATCATACATGTTTCCACTTGACCTCCTACACCTGTATTGTTGCTGTAAGAAATATATGCCTCCAACTAGCCCACAGATCCAGACAGAATGAAAGACAGAGGAAGCAGAGCCACGTCAGTAGAATGTGGATCTGTGAGTCTTGGAGAGGTTTGTTATAGAACACTGTTGTGGCTATAGTTGACCGATGTTTTTCATAATTATGAACTAACAGAAAAGTCTGAGATGGGGATACCACTGTTTTTTATACCCTTGTAGAAGTACAAAGTGATGTTCCTTGCTAACATATTAAGCTAATGGTCTATAGAAGGTCCTTTGGTAGAGACTTTGGACCCCAAATGTTTTTATATTACTTTGAATATGATTGTTTAAGAAAAATGTGTAA
This sequence comes from Tupaia belangeri chinensis, assembly GCF_000334495.1. Classification (NCBI taxonomy): domain Eukaryota; kingdom Metazoa; phylum Chordata; class Mammalia; order Scandentia; family Tupaiidae; genus Tupaia; species Tupaia belangeri. Next base: position 1,235,170 of record NW_006159659.1, on the reverse strand, counting down.
AGATACCAGCCATATTAGTGAGCACTGGACACTGCTACATAGCCAGCTGAGGTCATATAGGAGGTCCAGGTTTGAGACCTGGCTTACCCTTAAAAAATATTTTATTTTCTTAAGGTGGTATGCACCATATGGTGGTATGCACCATAGTCCCAGCTACTCAGGAGGCTGAGACAGGAAGATTGCAAGCCAGCAGCCAGAGAGGACAGAATAGGGAGATCCTGTCTGAAAGAACCAGACATGGTGGTGCATGCCTATTGTCTCAGCTGAGGAAGCTTGGGAGCTGAGGTAGGAGGATTATGACACAGTGAGACTACTTCTAAAAAAACCACGCACACACACATACATACACACACACACTCACTCACATAAAGAAAAAGAAAAATGCTCCAAAAAGTAGTGAGGATTGAGAGTAGAAAAAGACAACGAAGTTCCTAAATTATGGCAGATCATCGTAATAATCAGCATTGATGTCTTCTACTATTTGAGTACTTACAATGTTCTCAGAATAATATTATCTCCACTTTTCAGATGAGGAATCTGAGGCTAAGGGATGCTGAATAAGATTCTTAAGATCTTATGGCTAATACTCAGAAGAACCCAGATTTTGCCTGGTACTGTCAGATATCACAGGCCATGTACTTGAAACCTTGACCAGAAAAGGATGCTAATTCATAAACAAATATACCGTAATATGTGTATAATTCTTTATGAAGTGTTTACACATATATATTTTTTTTTTTGGAGAGGTTTTCGCTATAGGGCGCGTGTGCTCGCCAGACAGACAGAGACATAGAGACAGAAAGCGAGAAATCACCCCCCAGGGGGGATGGTCACGCCGCAATCCCTTCTCCTCCATTCTCCTCTCAGGATCTTGGGCACGCACGCACACGCGCCCGGCGTGAGATTTAAGCCACCGGGTCCGAGACGCGAACCGCGGTCGACTACGTGGGAGTCCAGCGACATAGCCATTACGCTAACTGCTGGT
>NW_006159659.1:1222457-1234163 GCF_000334495.1 Tupaia belangeri chinensis | reverse complement strand
TCACACAAAACATTTGTTAAATATAAGCTATTATGTATATGGTCATTTTAGAGGGAACTACCAAGCTTCTGAGAAAACACATGATCCTAGTAGATATTGAATTACTGGTAAATTTTGACAGTGGTTACAAAGCCACAGAAGATGGGAAATGTTTACCCTAGTACCATATTCAAATATTTGGGAAAAATCCTTTATACAGGCAGTTAAGGACATAGTTTAAAAGAGTAAAAGTCCTTGGGAAGTTGATTAAAATATCTGAAGAAAAAAAATGATCAAATAGAAACTACTAAACCAAACCACTGAGTCATTCATTCCTACTGAAGATAATTCGTTTTCCCTAGTCACCTGATGTGAAAAAAGATTAACCCTAAACATAGTTTGCTGATACTCTCAGGATACATGATACATCATAGATTAATTATTTCTTCTCTCATTTAATTACTAATTATTTATCTTTGGCTCCATTTCAATTTTATTGAATAACGGTTTTTCTTTCTTTTTTTTTTCTCCTATTATTCTGTGAATCATTGTGGACCACCACTGCGTATTTTATTTTTCCTTTATCCCCTCCCCTCTTCCACAAATATTGCTATTCAATACCATTCACAAAGACAAGTTGTTAACATTAGGTTACAACAATGACAAGCTCATTTCTCTTTCTGAACATTAAAATGCAATTGTTCTGCTTTTAAAGATAAAAGTTGATGCTTTGATGAATATATCATTTTGCATTTGTCTCTTTTTAACTTTTCTAAAATGGAAATATAATTATCAATCAAAACAACAATATTGGAGGTGAATTCTAGACAAAGTATTTACAAAAGCAGAAGCATTCATAGGCGGATACAATGAAAAGCCATTGTTATATTTTTTAAAAGAATAAATTCATCAGTAAAATTATCTATTCCTTGCAATCTGGGCATGATTATATTGGTTGTTCTATAAATTTATCCTCATATAAGGTTAAATAGAAATAAAAGTCTATCCTTTATTTTTGTTATGAGAATAATTGTTTAGAGAACTGACCCAAGAACCAAATAAAGATAACTTGGCTTAAGGTTGGACCCTAAACATTAATGAGACCATGAGGGGCCAGCGGTGATGTAGTGGTTAAAGTACTGGACTCCCACATGGCCGACTGTGGTTCATGTCCCAGATGGGGTGGCTTGAAACTCACACAAGGCATGTGTGTGTGTGTGCCCAAAATCTTGAGAGGAGAGTGGAGAAGGAATTGCAGTATGGATCGGCTTTCTCTTTCTCTGTCTCTTTCCGCCTCTCCAGCAAGCACATGTGCCATATAGCAAAAATCTTTCAAAAAATTTAAAATAAGAGACCAGCAGTTGGCGTAATGGCTATTTCTCTGGATTTCCACGTAGTTGACCATAGTTTGAGTCCTGGACCCGGTGGCTTAAACTCATGCCAGGCGCGTGTGTGTGCATGCCCAAGACCCCGAGAGGAGAATGGAGGAGAAGGGACTGCAGCGTGGCCATCCCCCCTGGGGGTGATTTCTCACTTTCTGTCTCTCTGTCTCTTTGTCTTTCTGGTGAGTGCACATGCCCTAGCAAAAACCTCTCAAAAAAAAAATAAATAAATAAAAAAACAAAAAAAAAAAAAAAAAAAAAAAACTCTCCAAAGGAAAAAAAAATTAAAAATAAAATAATGATCTTGAGAAATCTTTTCTACTTGTCAGTTCAAAGGGTTCTTTACTTTTTAAGAGAGATTTTTGCTAAAGGATGCACTTGCTGGAGAGACAGAGAGGCAAAAGTGAGAAATCACTCCCAGTGGTGATGGCCACACTATGATCCTGTCACCTCCATTTGCCTCTTGGGATTTTGGGCATGCACACACAAATGCCCCGTGTGAGTTTCAAGGCTTCAGGTCCATTACTCGAACCACAGTCAACCATGTGCAAGTCCAGCGATGTAATCATTCTGCCATCTGCTGTTCCTAGTGCCATGGGTTCTTTAACTTTTGGTATAAAAACACATTTTGGATCACTTAAGTGACATTTTTGCATTTTTTAGATTCCAAGGTATGCCCCATTTAAGTTGGGTTTCTCTAGAAACTAATTCTAAGGAAAATTTTCAAATACAAGTGATATGTTTGGAATATAATCCCAGGCAACAATGGTAGAGGAGTGAGCAAGTGAGGTACAGAAGGGAAGAAAGTCAGTATAGGAGGGGGTGGCATATGGTGGTTCAGTGCTAACACAGAAGGAAAGGTCCTGATTTTGTATCTTGAGACCTCCCTGAGTATACCATGCATGCCTGTGATCTGAGCCTGCTGAGACTGAGGTTGGAATGCAGACAGAAGACACTGCTTTTGGTGTCTGTCTGTTGGCCTGTCTTTGTCTCTCTTTCTCTCATAGAATAAATAAACAAATGTTCTTTAAAAGCCAATGTGGGGTTTGTTATCATGCCAGTTACCACTTTGGAAAGCCAGATCTCAATCCCCCTGGAGGACACTGGAGGATAGCATAAAACGTGCCTTAGAGTTATTCCAGCTGAACCATGAGAGTTTCTGTATTGATCTACCAACCCTTGTCCATTCTTAAGCGAAGGGCTGCTGCTAGGGAATTAAACTCTAGGGCACTTCTGGCTTGCTGTTAGGCAAGCCATATGCTTACAGAACCAAAAAGTCCTTAGGTAGAGCCATGGTTTTTGCTGTAAAGAAACCTTGTTGATGTGTGAAAATAAGAATTGCAAGAATAAGAGCAATGCAACAAAAGATTTGCTTTTTTTCCAGTCTTCATTTTTATTCACAGGGAAGAAAGAACATTAGTCTTTCTTTCATTTAAAAAAAAATATTTTATAAGGCAAAATTCACAGACCTTTTTTTTAACAGAGAACTTCATATTCTTTTGTCTGTTAAAATTTTTTCCCTTTATACTCACATCTATCCTCTACCACTGACTCTCTACCACCTTCTGCCCTCCCTTACAGTCTCTCATATCTACACTTATCGTCTCTACTATCAGATGTTCAGATCTTTCCATTTCTGCCATAGAATGCAAAAATTTGGTACATACTGAATAGATATACAGTGTGTATCTTTCCAAATCTGGCTCACATCACTCAACATTAAATCTTCTATTTTCATCCACTTTTAATCAAGTGATAGAGTCTCATTGTTTCTTATGGTTGAGTAATATTCCATACTATATATGCGCCATAGTTTTAACATGCAGTCATCAGCTTTTGGACACTTAGGTTAATTTCATGTCTTAGTAATTGTGAAGAATGCTGCAATGAACATAGATGTGCAAGTTTCTTTCTATTTTCTTATCCTTTGGGTAAATACCAAGGAATGGGTCATATAGTAGCTGTTCAGGACCTCCTATTTTAGAGAAATTCCCTATCACACAAGTTTTGGGAAAGACCAGAGCCCACCTAGTGTGTAAACTGAAAGGGGAAGCTATTAATTTCCCAAGTCCTCTTGCAGTTAAGACTCTACCAGTCAGACACTCTTACTTGAGATGTTGACTCTGGAGCAAGTAACACAAAGAAGCCCAAGTAATGGAAAACTAAATCAGTAGTGGCAGCAGTGGCCAATCTCAGAGCATCTGTGACAAGAGGAAAGGTTCAATGGTGCTGCACTGTGTTTAGAATTTCTAGTAGCAACAGGCAGGCTCCTGAATACAATGTTTGACAGTGGCCCCAGTAGTGCCATCACTGGACCCTTCCTTAGCCTCCCTCAACAATATTCATTTTCTTTTTTGTTTTTTTTTTTTTTGAAGAGTTTTTTTTTGTTGTTGTTTGTTTGTTTTGTTTTGTTTTGTTTTGTTTTGCTATAGAGCACGTGCGCTCACGAGACAGAGAGAGACAGAGAGACAGAACGCGAGAAATCACCCCCCAGGGGGGATGGCCACACTGCAATCCCTTTTCCTCCGTTCTCCTCTCGGGATCTTGGGCACACATGCACATGTGCCTGGCGTGAGTTTTAAGCCACCAGGTCCAGGACGCGAACTGTGGTCGACTACATGGGAGTTCAGTGACAGAGCCATTACGCTAACTGCTGGTCCCAGCAATATTCATTTTCTACGCCTTATTCTTTTGTCTTCTTGATTATTCTGTGAGTTACTATTGACTTATTGGTACATTTGATTTTGCTTAAACTATCCAGGGTCAAAATTCTACTGCTTGCAACTCAGAATTTTAACTAATATAACAGGTCTGAGGTGTAGCCTAGGAACTATTTTTAATAACCTCTCAAATAGACTCTAAAGCGAAGTCTGAGAACCACTCACTGCTCTGGTTTCTGTTTCCTCAGAGTGAAAATAAGTATAGCAACATATGCTCAGTAGAGCACTTGTGATGTTCAAATACACTAATTACCAGAGAGGAGCTTCAAAACATCAATAAAATGATTTCACAATTGATGACATCAACTAAATGATGATTTTGAAATAATTTTCTACTCAAAGTGGAAAGATTTCACTTAAACATTTCAATCACCTACTGAAGACTCTAGATACTGATATCTTACATCCCTGTCTCCAAATGCCTCTAGTCCCCCCATTTGGAGCCAATTAACTTGTGATAGATTGATTCCCAAAATGGCCACAATTCTTCACTCTTCCTTGTATTCAGTTCCTTTATAATGTGACTTTGTACACCTACCATCTAGAGGAGGTATCTAGAGGAGGAATCTAGTTCTCCACCTGTTGCTCTGAGCTGGGTTTGTGCCTTACTTTAGCTGGTAGAATGTGATGGAAATGACAGTGTGCCAGTTTTGACCTTAATCTTCAAGATATTTTGTATATTTCCACTCTCTCCTGGAACCCTACTAGCTAGCATGAGAACAAGCACAAACAAGACTGCTGGAGCACAAGAGACCACACAGAGTAGAGTTGAGATTCTTCAACCCATAACCAGTCAACTCTTAGAAGCACAGATACCTAGCTGACAAAAGTTAAATTGCTGACCTACAGAATCTTGAGTGAAGTCAATTAAATGATTGTTGCATTAAAACCAACAATGGTATGTTATGTAAAAATAAATAACTGATGCTGTCCCCCAAATATTTTCTGGGTCCTGTCTAAGCTTTGAGACCACTCAGGCCCTTGGGAGGGTTGATTAAGGAAATTATTGACATAGTTCAATCTCTCTCTCTCTCTCTCTCTCTCCTCTCTGTGTATATATATATAATATATATATGTAATATGCAGACAATGAAAACTGAAATGCTGATGAAAATTAAGTGAATATTTTATCTTTAAAATTACTTAATTCAAAGTAAATGATTTTGCTCCATTCTAGACTGAAAAGACAGCGTTATTTTTTTCCTTAATTTACACAGCAAACCATATATATATAAAGTGTCTCATATAAGAAACATTTTCATTTTCAAGGTACAATGTTATTTGCTTTCAACAGGTGTAGAAACTTTATGACTTTCTCTACAAACAGTTATCAATTGCTATGAAGTACTCAAATGTTATTTTACACACACACACACACACACACACACATATATATATAATCTGACTGCTTTCTTACTTTGGTCTACATTCCCATTTTCAGTCGTTGGGGATTATTGCTCTCTGCCTGGGTAACTAAGTTCTCTGCTCAACATTCCATTATAGCTTCATGATTAGGTTCTTGCTAGAGGTACCCCAAATACATACCTTGTAAAATGTAAGAGGGCCAATTAAAAAAAATAATCTAAAGCTAAATATCATTACCATAGTATTAGCTTTTAGAACAGATATTAATTACTATAGTTGTAACTTTATAATTTTATCATTAAGAACTTAGTCGTTATATTTTAAATATTCAGTAAAGTGCAGTGATCTTTACAAATAACAATAATTAACATCATCTTTATTGGTCAATAAAATGATAAAACCAGTATTTAAATAATAATATATACAAGAAAAATAATTTGCTTAGCACTAATTTGTTCTCATGATACTAAATAGTCTCTCACTTTCAACTAGAGTTGTAGACTAACAAGAAAATATTTGGCTAGCTTTGCCAATGTAAAATACTGATGGCAATATTGCTACCAAGTTTGCCTTCCTCTCCAATAGTAAATGGCTGAGGTAAAGACTTATCTCATTTTTGGGACCAGCAGTTAGTGTAATGGCTATGTTGCTGGACTCCCACGTAGTCGACGGCGGTTCGAGTCCCGGACCCGGTGGCTTAAACTCACGCTGGGCGCGTGTGCGTGCGTGCCCAAGATCCCAAGAGGAGAATGGAGGAGAAGGGATTGCAGCGTGACCATCCCCCCTGGGGGTGATTTCTCGCTTTCTGTCTCTATGTCTCTCTCTGTCTGTCTGGCGAGCGCACGCGCCCTATAGTGTAAAACCTCTCAAAAAAAAAAAAAAAAGAAATGTTATATATTTTTGGATCTTGATTTTGTATTCTTCCACTTTACTGTACTCATTTATTTGAGAAGTTTTTTCATGGAAACCTGGAAACCTTTGGGTTTTGTAAGTATACCATCACGTCATCTGCAAATAAAGATATATTCAACTCTTCTTTGCCTATTAGAATGCCTTTTATATTGTTCTCTTTTCTGATTGTATTAGCTAAGACTTCCAGCACTATATTAAATATCAGTGGAGAAAAGGGGCAGTCTTGTCTAGTACCGGTTTTTAGTGGAAAAGCTTTTAGCTTTTCCCCATTTGGTATAATGTTAGCTATAGCTTTTTCATATATGGCTTTTATTGTGTCGAGAAATGACCCTTTGATACCAATATTACTGAGAGTCTTAATCATAAAAGGTTGTTGTATTTTATCAAATGCTTTCTCTGCATCAATTGAAATGATCATATGGTTTTTATCTCTCTTTCTGTTAATATGGTGTATTACATTTATGGTCTTGAGTATGTTGAACCACACTTACACTCCTGGAATAAAGCCTACCTGGTCGTGATTAATAATCTTTGTTATATGTTGTTGGATACAATTTGCTAGTATCTTGTTGAGAATTTTTGCATCTATATTCATCAGCGATATAGGTCTGTAGTTTTCCTTTTTTTTTTTTCTATTGTCCTTATCTGTTTTTGGAGTGACGATGATGGAGGCTTCATAAAATGAATTTGGAAGGTTTCCTTCCTTTTGAATCTTTAGAAATAATTTGAGTAGGATAGGGGTTAACTCTTCCTTAAACGTTTTGTAGAATTCAGAAGTGAAGCCACCTGGACCTGGGCTTTTATTTGTTGGGAGGTTATTTATTACTGATTCAGTCTCCTGGCTTGTTATGCATCTATTCATATTTCCTATGTCCTCCTAATTCAATCTTGGTAGATTATATGCATCTAGGAATGTGTCTATCGCCTCCAAGTTCTCTTGTTTGTTGGCATATAGTCAATCATAGTATCCTCTAATGTTATTTTTTATTTCTACTATATCTGTTGTAATCTTGCCTGTTTCATCATGTATTTGATTTATCTGGTTTCTTTCTTCTTTATCATTCTATTCAATGGTGTGTCGATATTGCTAATATTTTCAAAGAACCAGCTTTTGCTTTCATTTATTGTCTGTATGGTTTGTTTATTTTCTGTTTCATTTATTTCTGCTGGAATCTTTATTATCTCTCTTTGCTTGGCATTGTTTGGGTTTTTTGTTGTTGTTTTTCCAATTCCCTGAGGCATGATGGTAGGTTATCTATTTGCCACCTTTCCATCTTTTTGTTATGCACACTAATTGCTGTAAATTTCCCTCTTATGACTGTTTTTGCCATGTCCCTTAGATTACGGAAACTAGTGTACTCATTATCATTTGTTTCCATAAATGTCTTGATTTCATACTTAATGTCTTCAGTAGTTAAGAAGTCATTCATAGGACCAGCAGTTAACGTAATGGCTATGTCGCTGGACTGCCATGTAGTTGACCGCAGTTCGCATCCTGGACCTGGTGGCTTAAAACTCACGCCAGGCGTGTGTATGTGCGTGCCCAAGATTCTGAGAGGAGAATGGAGGAGAAGGGATCACGGCGTGGCCATACCTCCGGGGGGGGGGGGATTTCTCGCTTTCTGTCTCTCTGTCTCTCTCCATCTGTCTGGCGAGCGCACGCGCCCTATCACAAAAACCTCTCCAAAAAAGCACGAAGTCACTCAAAGTAGATTTTTCAGTTTCCATTTGTTTGTGTACTTTCGAGGGTGTTTCCTGAAATTAATCTTGAGTTTAATTCCATCACAGTCAGAGAAGATGCTGGATATAGTTTTCATGCCTTTGGATCTGTAAAGGCTTGATTTGTGACCTAATATATGGTCAATCTTTGAAAAGGTTCAACTGCACGGTGAGAAAAATGTATATTTTGTCATTTTAGAGTGGAAAGTTTTATATGTATCTATCAAGCCCATTCGATTTATAGTATCATTTAGATATCGTATCTCTCTATTTTTTGCCTAGAATATCTGTCTAAAGAAGATAATGGGGTGTTGAAACCCCCCAGCAATTGTAGTGTTGCTCCTTATTTCTCCTTTTAGCTACAGCAGTCTTTACTTCACATATTTAGGTGCACCAGTGTTGGGTGCATTGATATTTATAAAGGTTATGTCTTCTTGCTGAATTAACCCATTTACTACTGTATAATGCCCTTTGTCTCTTCTTACAGTCTTTATCTTGAATCCTATTTTGTCTGAATCAATATCGCTACTCCAGTCCTTTTTTGATTTCCATTTGCATGGAATATCTTTTTCCAGCCCTTCACTTTTAGTCTATGTATGTCTTTATCCATAAGATGTGTTACTTGTAGCAAACAGATAGAGGGTTTTCATTTTTTTTTTCTATCCATTCAGCCAGTCTGTGTCTCAGTAACTTGATGTTTCCCTCTTGCCGATTTTAGTATCTTGTCTTTGTTGTTTTTGTCAATCTGGCTATGATATGCCTTGGAGAGGATCTTCTTGTGTTGATTATATTTGGGGTCCTATGTATTTCTTGGGTCTGGATATTTGATTGCCTTTCTAGGTTTGGAAAATTTTCTTTCAGGATTTCTTGCAATAAATTACCAATGCCCTTGTAATTTTCTTCCTCTTCTGGGATACCAATTATCTGGATGTTGGGGTGCTTGATGGTATCCATTATTCCTCATATATTATCCTCATTTTTATTGGTTGTTTTCTCAATCTTCTTGATACTATTTTGTAGGTCAGAGTTTTTGTCTTCTGCATTCAAGATTCAATCTTCTGTGTGATATAATCTACTTTTAATACTTTCAAGGGAGGTTTTAATTTCCTGTATCACATTGTTCATCTGTAACAGTTCCATCTGATTCTTTTTTTAAGGTGTCTATGTTTTCTTTCAAATCATGAAAGGAGTTCCTCATCTCCTGGGGCTCATTGTCTCTTTTCTCTTGCACTTCAGTTTGTTTGGTCACTACAAATATTCTGAGTTGCTTATCCAGCATGTCCATGACATCCATTGTATTATCTGTAGGTGATGTGGAATTGATGTTTTCCTGTGGGGGAGAGACCTTTTATTGGTTGCTCATGTTTCTTGTGCCTCTACAATTGTTTCTAGTCATCTGGTGGTCTATACATTCCTTCCTAACTTGTTCAAGGTATCTTTGAGTTTTCAAAGATGTGCAGGAGGAGAAAATTGGTGCTCCCTCTTCTAATCTGCCTCCCTGTTGCTCAGGAGTACCCTGCACTATAGTCACAGGTCCTGGATGATCAAAAGTCCTCCCTATTTCTAAAGAGTGGTGAACCTCCAACTGAACTAATAAGCTTCACCTCAGGAACAACAACAAAAAAAAAAGATTGCGCAGTGCATGATGCACGCTGCATACTATTCAAACCACCAAAGTTCTGAGAGTCCAAAGGTGAGTGGGGAGTATGAGCCACGGGTCTTAGCTGTTAGGGCCTACAGCCACAGGCAGCCTGGTGTCTGGCAATGCTGCTTGAACTGGTCTTCAGATGGGATAGGTAGGAGTGCAAATTTGTCTTAAATTTTCAAAACACAAACCTGAGGTCCAAAGGTGAGTAGGGGGGATGAGCCACAGGTACCACAACCCTTTGATTTTTAATTGTCTGAGGTGGTAGTTTACAGAAGATATTATTACAACTTATCTTGGAAGGTTCAGAACAGTTCCTGTATTGTCTCAGACAGGTGTATCCTTGATTTTTCTACCATGAGTAACTCGGTCAGCCTCCAGAGTGACTGAAGCAGGGCCATAGATCCCTCAGACTTCTGCTGCACATTACCCAGTCAGCCTCTGGAGTGACTAGAGCAGGGCTGTAGATTTCTTCAGGCTTCTGTTTGTTGACTAGTCAGCCTCTGGAATGAGTAGAGCAGGGCTGTAGAGTCCTTGTTTCCAAAGAATCATCTATAGAAGGGCTTTACATGAGTCCATGGAGGCAGTCCTATTGACTCTAGCATGATGGATTCATGAGGTAATGCCTATAACAGACATTGGTATCCTTGACATAGCTTTACCTTACTAAAGTACACTCATAAGGGGAAGTTCCTATAGCCTGGATTCCAGGGGACTGATTCAGCTTCTGATGGGCATTGTTCCAGGCGTAGGTTTCACATCTGTTACTGGAATGGTTGCACAGGGGGAAGAAAACAGTCCCTAATGTGTCAATTCATGGCAGTGAAGCACTAGTTTATGAACCACAATACACTGGACAAATAGTCACCCATCTGGTAACTGGCACCAACCCTCTCTAGTCGTTCTTTCTCATTTTTCTGTTGTCTATTGATTTTCTTCTTTGGCATGGGGAGTTCTGGTTACAATAATTGCTTACATAGCAACTGGAGGATTTCTTCTTCATTGGAAGGCAAATTTATTTATTTATTTATTTATTTATTTTTAAGAATATAATTTATTTAAACTTTGATAAAATACACATAAGGATTACCACTCTAACACTTTTTTATTAATTTTTAAATTATTCATGCATTAAAACACTCTTCATCATTTAGATTGTTAAGAGACTTTACCAAGCATGATATACACCTCAGTCCAACCCAGTTGAGACTATTGTACATATCCTTGTCAACAGATAAAAAACCTTATCTGTGTCCCACAAGTGTCTTACCTCTCCTTTCCCCCCTCCCCATATTTCCTTTCCTATGCTCTTCCCCTCCTATACTCTCTTTCCATTTTGTCTCTAGTGTCCATTATATTTTTAATGTTTTTATGTTCTCCAGTCTTTCAGTCTCTACCATAGAGTGCGGACAGTCAGTATATGTCAAGTGGAGACATACAATCCCTGACTTGCTTCACTCAGCAACAAATCTTCCATATTCATCCACTTTCTATCAAATTCCAGGGCCTTGTTGTTTGTTATGGCTGAATAGTATTCCATGGAGTATATGTGGCACACTTTTTCAATTCATTCATCTGTTTGTGGACATTTGGGTTGGTTCCATGTCTTAGCAATCATGAGTAATTCTGCAATGAAAATAGTTTTGTGAGCACTTTTCTGACTGAGTGCTCTCATGTCCTTTGGGTAGATACCCAGGAGTGGAATTGCTGGATCATAAGTAGTTCTATTTGAAGGTCTTTGAGGAACCTCCATATTGTTCTCCACAGTGACTAAACAAATTTACATTCCCACCAACAGTGTAGGAGCATCCCCCTTTCACCACATCCCCTCCAGCACCTACCGTGAGTCTAGAAAGTGTCCTTTCCATGTGGACTTGGAACCTCTATGAATTACATCTCAGCATGCAACTCAAGAGCCAAGGGACTGTTGGTGGGATGATCTGGGTTTACCTATGCTGGGGCAGTTGTTCAGTGCTTATGTTTT
>NW_006159659.1:1219023-1222436 GCF_000334495.1 Tupaia belangeri chinensis | reverse complement strand
TTTCCCTGTGAACCAGTGTAATGAGTCATCTGAACTATGTGCGCTAGGCTTAGAGCTCTAAGAGTAGCAAGATTCCCCAAATGTTAACATTGTCTGAGATGGGCCCTTTCTGCCTCTGCCAGTTATGTGTGAATGGTTGTATCAGCATCAATTTCAAAGAAAATGTGGAAAAAGCTCTTAGAGTAGGTCAGACCCAGGCAAGTAATGTGTCTTAAGGTGGGATAGATAAGCTCCATGGCCCCAAGTACAGTCCCAATAAAGGTCTACAGTAATTGGTGATGTGAGGACTGGCCAAATAGAAGGGTAGGTTTACACCAAAGGCAAGGAGAAGGAGCCTTTTGGAAGGCTCTCAATAAGTTTGGCCTTAGGGACCAGCAGTTTGTGTAATGGCTATGTCACTGGACTCCCATGTAGTTGACGGCGGGTTTCGGCCTGGGCCCGGCGGCCTAAAAATCACCGTCCTGGACCCGGTGGCTTAAAACTCACACCGTGCACGTGTGCGTGCGCGCCCAAGATCCTGAGAGGAGAATGGAGGAGAAGGGATTGTGGTGTGGTCATCCCCCCTGGGGGGTGATTTCTCGCTTTCTGTCTCTCTGTCTGTCTGGCGAGTGCATGTGCCTTATAGCAAAACCTCTAAAAAAATTAAAAAATAAGTTTGGCCTTAAAGGGATGAGGCAGCATGACATGAATAATAGAAAAGGGCTCCAAGTAACATAGTTAACTGCCTGTCTTTAATTGATCAAGTCACTAAAAAAGTGTACCTAACATTATACTCCTAGTACAAATTGGACTGAGAGAGAGAGGAGATTCCTTGATATGATTAGGCAGAGTCAATAGGAAAGACAGCAAGAAAAAAATTGTATACATGCATCTTGATGAAGACCAAGAGGATTATATTGTTCCCTGACATGGGAAAATAATTTAAAAAGAAACCCCTCACAGTCATCATGATGTCAGTGGACAGAGACATGCTTGAATAAAGATGAGGGGCCTGTTAGTTAAGAAGGTCCAGGGATGAGAAAAGTCTGTGTACCGAGAGCAGTTTCAAGTAAAGCTGAGTCTGAAGCAGAACGTGGCAGCACAGGTTGAGAAGGTGGAGACACAGATGAAAAAGGTGAGGGCACAGGTTAAGAACATGGAGGCACAGGTTGTGGGTGTTTTTCTATTAATAAGGAATAGAAGGGATGGATCTATCTGACATTTAGTTCTTATAACCAAATTGTCACAAGGAACCCAAAAGGTTTTTTGTTTTTTGTGTTTTTGGTTGTTTTTTGTTTTGTGGGGTTTTTTGTTTTTGTTTTGTTTGTTTTTGAGAGGTTTTTGCTACAGGGCACGTGCGTTTGCAGGAAAGACAGAGAGAGACAGAGAGACAGAAAGCAGGAAATCACCCCCTAGGGGGGATGGACATGCCACAATCCCTTCTCCTCCATTCTCCTCTCGGGATCTTGAGCACGCACGCACACACACCCAGCGTGAGTCCAAGCCACCAGATCCAGGACTTGAACCGCGGTCGACTACATGGGAGTCCAGCAACATAGCCATTATGCCAACTGCTGGTCCCAGGAACTCAAAAGGTTCGAATGTAAGGGATTCCACCATCCTCCATGAGTGTCTGTCCAATGTGGTAGGTGGCTTTGGGCAAATGTTCCCATCCATTGTCCCATCTGTTCTAAGGAAAGGGGCATATTTAACTCTAGTAACGCTAAGAAGAAAAGTGCTGCAAAGAAAGCAATTATTCTAGACCAATTACGTCTTCCCCTAAATATTTTGTGAATGACTAGTTGAAATTGGGAATGAACATTATCAAGACCTGTCTCAAGGTGAAGTGACTGGGAAAATAATTCAAAAGGGAGTGGTTCAAAGTAGGGCAGAGAGTCCTGAGAGCTGGGCTCATCCAGAGGGGAGGTGACCTGGTTAACATAGATAAGGAAGTTAGTGGCCAAGATGTGAGGCTCAAGTTCCACCCATTGACTTTGGATCTCTAGAGAGAGGGAGGAAAAGAACAATTCTTAAGCTCTTTTAAATAGAGGCAATTTTTAAATTTATTCTCCATTTGGAATGGACTAAGGTATGACTTGTGGATGTCCCTACCCAGTTATAAAACTTCTGTAAATGAAATAGTAAATCTTGGGCAAAGATTTTTTTTTTGTCTTATTTTCCTAAGAGAGGTCAGAGCCAAAGAGGGAACAGGGAGGGTCTCTAGGATACCAGATTAAGTTTCACATTTGGCCAAGAGCTGTTTATAAGTGACCATATTTGCCATCAAACTCATAATCAGATGTCTTATATTTCTGGCGGTTGCTTTTACCATTAACCTTATATTTACTTTTTCCTCACTTCCTGTGCCTCCTATCTATACTGTGATTTGAAGCATAAATCAAGAGAGACTTGTTAACTTAGAACATGCTTGGAATGCATCTCAAATCCAATGAGAATTAATAGGTAATATAGAACATTGTGATGTGGGGACAAAGGAAAAGGACGGTTAAGTAAGTGTCCCCAAAGGACCAATAAGCAACTTTCTATTTCTATCAGAGGCACTGAAGAGGGAAACAAGCCTGAGAAGGGCAATACTATATGAACCTCTCAACAATGCCAATCTAATTTACAATCTATTTCCTTATTATTTTACCTAAGGCACATTTTATGCTTTTTGAGTATTGGGTGAGCAGTATGAGGGGAGTAAAGTAGGGTTGTTCAGCAAAGATTTTTAGATCCCTTAGAGAAAGAAGATCTCCTGTTCATTTTTAACTAGACTCTTATGAAGACGGAAAAGAAAGACTCTGTGGTCTTGAGAGTAAGAGAGCAGGAGAACTCCTTCTGACACTCATTTGAGCAGCGGAGGAGACATACAGTTTGTCTCATGCAACAATTTGTGTCCCTAGTCCTAGGATCCTGTAGGTCCACAGAGCAAACAAAGAGCAACTTAACTTTCTTTAATGCATCATGGCAAGTTCCTGGATATGTATCACTCTCTTGGTAGCGGATAAGAGAAAAAGTCTGAAAGGAACCTGCATCATCACCCAGTTGGGCTATGGGGGGATGACTTCAAATTCTCAGGGTTTTCAGGATACACCAGATAGTAATCCTGGGATGCGCTGTCAGTTGCCTCAGGAACATTCCCTGTGATGGTTAAGATTCCAGAAATGGAAACCAAGTCACAAAACAGCCAACATTCTTAACATTTTGATAATGCTGAGGTATTGACTAAATGTTTTCCAGCCACCCTCACATTGGAGTCTTGTAGACTGGCAGTCACCCTAAAAGTATTTACATGACTGATGCCCACTAATTTTATCTGAGTCTAGTTTCTAGACACAAGAATGTCTCAAAAAAAGGATAAAAAGTCTGCTTTACTAACTATTCTGACGTGAAGAAAGGGAATCTAGATATTTCTCAGCCAATGGACTAAA
>NW_006159659.1:1204666-1218998 GCF_000334495.1 Tupaia belangeri chinensis | reverse complement strand
ATAGGGGTGATCAGGCCTGGTACCTGCAGTGAGACATGGGTTCTTGTCTCACACTTAGAGACATGGACACAGAAATTTGGTATAGCAAAGTGGTAAGTTTATTGAAGGAGAGGAAAGGAAGAACAGAGCTCCCAAGAAGGGAGAGGTCCCAGAAAGTGAGTTGCCTGGGATCTTTCTTATAAGAGCACTAATTTATATTCATAAGGACTTTGCCTTCATTGCCTCATCACCTCCCAAAGCCCCCACCTCCTAATACCATTGCAATGGAATTGCAGATTGTAACATATGAATTTGGGGGGAGGCAAACTTTCATTCTATAAAAACATCAATGAGAAAGTTAAGAAAAGAGGAACTAGGAAGAAAGGCTGAGGAAACAGTAGTACCTTGGCCAGCCCCAAGTTCATCAATTTGCTGGGATGACTGACATGACTCAGCATATAGTCATACTCATGGCTAGGATTTATTAGAACATAGTATGAAATCAACAGAATCCAAAACTACATGGGGTGAAGTCAAGAAGAAACAAGAACAAACTCCCAAGAGTCCTCTTTAAATAGAGTCACTCAGTATGCACTTAATTCCTCCAGCAACAAGCTATAATGACACATATGAAATATCTACCAGGAAAGCTCAAAGCTACTCAGCACCAAAGGTTTTTATTGGAGGCTGGTTACATATGCACTTTCTGCATCATTCATAGTAACATTTTAGACTCCCAGAATGAAAGCAGGGGTTCTGCACAGTTTAGAAACAATAAGCCATTTATATCAGTTAGGGCTGTGTAAACACTCCCAAAATCCAAGTTCCCAAATACCAGCCAAAACCTGTAAGCAGGGCATTTTAGTGTAGCAGTAATAGGCCTGCTATGATAACTCTTTTCCAGTAGAGATTGAATTGTTTCCTTCAAGATCTAGAGCAAAAGAGAAACTGTTTCCACCAGAAAAACTATGGTTCGATGCTCCTAAATATTGGGGTGCCAGAAAAGTTATGAAGTTATGATACATTTTTGCATACGAAAACACATCATGACTTTTATGACAACTCAGTAATTTTTCTTTGCATATTATGTCTACTGTCAGTATTGCACTAGAATATCTCCATAATAGATTTTATGTAAGAAAAAAACCCAAAAAACATATATTTGCATTATGTTGGGAGGCAGGTCAATGTGAGATATTTCTGGTAGTATGAAATGAAATGTGCTGGTAAGAAATCAAAACTTTAGTTTTCAGGCCCAGTCTCATTGGCATGTGCTGCTAAATATGCTGTCTTCTGTAGGCTAAGTGGAACCACACAAGGGACCTGGTTTGATTTCTGGCCCAATCTAAAGGCTGGGAGTGGTAGTGTGCATGCCTGTAATCCCAGAGACTCAGGGAAGCGGAAGAAGGAGGATTTTATGCTCAAGGCTGGCACTGTCTAAAAAAGGACAGGGCATAGTTGCACGCACCTGTACACTGGGAGGTTGAGACAGGAGGATCGTGACATAGCAAGATCTTATAAAAATAAAGAATAAAGAATGGATTATTTTCAATATTCATTAGCAAGTATTAATTAATTCAGTCACAGAAAAAATAATATTGAAGTATCAAACATCTAATAAATATGTTTAAAAATTAAATTCAGAACTACTAAAGAGAGAGAGGGTGGGGAGTAAGATTCAGAGCCTTTTTAAAGGAAAAGAACAGATAGCTTAGGCAAAGCATTGAGTAGAAGAGCTCCTCATGGCATTCTCCAA
Organism: Tupaia belangeri chinensis; assembly: GCF_000334495.1. Classification (NCBI taxonomy): domain Eukaryota; kingdom Metazoa; phylum Chordata; class Mammalia; order Scandentia; family Tupaiidae; genus Tupaia; species Tupaia belangeri. Next base: position 1,217,263 of record NW_006159659.1, on the reverse strand, counting down.
AATGTCAACCTAGCATGAGAAATCTCCCTACTCCTTCAGAGAGACATTCAAATAAGAATGTGGCTATTTTTGAATGACGAAGTTATAGAACTCCAAAAGTGAATCAGTTGCTTCTGAAGAAAGCCCAAGCTTAAGGAAAAATCTGCTGATGAAAGCACTGTTGTTATCAACACCTCCCCATTGATATTATAATATATTCTCAATGGCCTACTCCCAAATATTCTGAATAGTGGAGGGAAAAAGCTCTGACATTAGGGGACAACTGAAAAAAATGCACAGGTCTTAGCAGGAGACCCACCTAGATTCAGATAACTACTGAGTGATTTTGGCCATGCTTCTTAATTTCTCTGAACCTTTGTTTCTTTCTCTATAAAATGCAAAGAATAGCAACAAACTCAGAAGATTGTCATATTACACTAGGTGTAATATTATTCATAAAGTGCATATTATAGAAGGAGTTCAGTAAAAGATAGATAGTATTATATTTTACGGCATTCTCATTAAGATGGCACAAATATTTTAGACTGCATGAGCTGTTCTTTAGAAGTGAATAAAGCAGCGATAGCCAGGAACAAAACCTCTGTTAATTTGTTATCCTTGGCATGTGCACTTATAAAACTATTTTAGGGATGGAAAGGGCTTAAAGATGAAAGTTTAGTGTACTACAAAGTTTTTTTTAATAGTAAAAACCAGGAAACTGCAGATTTTGGTTTTTCTTGGTTAATATTGAAACTTGAAGCAAGAGGTTTTTGTTTGTTTGTTTGTTTGTTTTTTAAGAAAATTCGAATGAACAAGTAAAGGTAGAGAATTCCAATCTCACTGCTCATTTACATTCCCCAATTTCTGATTGAATCCCTCACCAGGAGTCCTATAAATCTCCTGTGATAGAGGCTTCCTGTAGTGTACACTGTGTGACAAAATTAGAGGGAATGATTACACATCCACATTAAAACAACATGAAGTATAGATCTTTCACTCAACCAGGAAAAGGGGATTTTTTGAGAAGATTTATTTATTTATTTATTTATTTAAAGCACTGATTCTGTTTGTGGATATTAAAATTACTTAACAGAAGCTGTTAAAAAAAAATCTAGTTCCAATTTGATGAGGGTGGCAAATTTCAAAATTAAAGAAATTCTAAAATGAGTAAGCATATTCCTTATTTTCCCCATCCCCCCCACCCAAGATGAGGACAGGAAGAGAAACATCATGTGAAAAATCATTTCTAAACTTAATATAATCAATAGTGAGAATAAGATGCTAAAAAATGGAAAATATTCCATATCAAACACAGCAAAAGGATAGGTACTCACATCTCACATTTCATATTCATTTGATACAGCTCTTTTTTTTTACATAGTACTTAAAAGGTCCTCAGTGGCACAGAAAGCTCCTTGGTTTTTCTGTGTGCCCTACACCTGTGAGACACAAGGGAACAAAATAAAAGGTATAGTGAAAGCTGTTATAATTTACTCACTCACAGTCATTCTTTTCCAGTGAGACTTAGATAAAAGAAGCCATTTTCCTTGTATATGGAAATGTCATAGCATAAATATGCACTTTCATACAAGGGTATTGGAGGGAAGTCCCACTGTTATTCTCTGGGTCAACAATAACATTATTTCATCCCCATTATAAGTAAGAAAATAGCCTTCCTATGACCCATGAGGGGCTTCACTAATTCTCAACTATTGCTTTCAGAAACAATGTCTTATGACTACTTCTGATATTTGTATATATAAAGATATTGTTGTGATTTTGGCCTTTAAATTTTCTTTCCTGACTTTTTTTTTTCTTTTTTCTTCCTCTCTGGAAATTTTTATGTAAATTTTTTACCATCTTTTATACAATCACTATAACATTGTTACAGTTTGCAAAGTGAATTTACCCAACATGTGGCTTTCCTGGAAAAAAAAAAAAAGACCAACTCAAAAGATGGGAAAATATACTTTCCTGACAACAACAACAATGATTAGCACTGAGCTGTTGACATTAAAGTCAGTAAATCCCATTAAGATGAAGGATGCAATGAAAGGCTCAAGGTTTACTGATTTCTATTTATAATTTCTCTAGAAATGCTCTCCATGATGACCAATACGCTTTCCTGGAAAAAAAAAAAAAGACCAACTCAAAAGATGGGAAAATATACTTTCCTGACAACAACAACAATGATTAGCACTGAGCTGTTGACATTAAAGTCAGTAAATCCCATTAAGATGAAGGATGCAATGAAAGGCTCAAGGTTTACTGATTTCTATTTATAATTTCTCTAGAAATGCTCTCCATGATGACCAATACAGTTTAGTGTAAGAATGATGTAGATAATTGAATACTGTTCACCAAACTTCTTTCCTCTTTTTTCTGAGTCTGGAACTAGAAATAACTTTTCCTAGTCTCCCAGGAGACCATGTGACTGAGTTTTAGCCAATGGCATGTGAGGGAAATTGAGTGCACAATTTGTTGTGTTGCTCTTAAAAAAAAAAAAAAAAAAAAAAAAAAAATAAAGCCCAGTGTGGAGCCTGATAGTGGTGTAGCAGTGATGCTTTGCAAGGCTTATTAACACAAGATGCTTCTGGATTTGTGTTCGGAGACTTGCCTGAGTATGCCAGAAGCAGGTGTGCCTATGATCTGGGGCTAGCTAAAGCTGGGAGTGGATCGTGGTGTCAGTACCTTGTTGGGGGTGCTGTCTTTCTTTCATGCTCTCTTTCTCTCACTCATGGAAGAAATCCATAAACAAGAAAAAAAAATCCCACGTGCTATCCTCTATGATCTTTGTTTAATTCCTGATTAATACAAATGAACATTGGAAACTTGGAAGCCATGTGTATTGCATGCTGGCCAGGAACACCATATTAGACCATTCTGTGGACAAGAAATATAATGATATTAAGGTTTGAGGGTTCATTTGTTGTAACAGCTAGCTTTATTCCAACCGGGACAGATGGGAAACAGAAACCTTTACTCCTCCAAATTTGCTCATTATATTACTCTTTACTCTATGTCATCGGCTGTTAACCAGGGGCAATTTTGCCCCCTAGAAAACATTTGGCAATACCTAGAGACATTTTTGGTTATCACAATTGGAATGTGTTGCTGGCATCTAGTGATTGGAAGCCAGGATAAAGCTAAATATCCTATAATACACAGAATAGCCCTCTCCCCACAATACAAAATTACAAAATCCTAAATATCAATAATCTCAGTTGAGAATCTCTGCTTTAAGTTTAGATTAGGTAGGCCACAATACTCTTATCAACAAGCCATCGATGGTTCAGCAAAAGGTTTGTTCTTCCTCTTTTTTCTCTAAATTGTCCTGCTTTCATAAATAATTTAAAAATTGATTTTAGTTTTTGGTTTCTTACACCAAAAGGAAAAGTTTGTACAGGTATATATCCTGTCTTTCAGCCTCTATGCAACACCCCTCAGTCCACACCTGTCACACACTTGTAAACTCCTTAAGAAAGTAGAAAGTTTGTTTTCTTGTTTGTCACTGTAACTTCAGACCCTAGAACAATGCTTGATACATATGAGGAACTGAATCAATATTTTCTGAGGGAATAATTGCATTATAGAAACCACAGGTAGTGGTGGAAACTGCATCATCCAGGGAGCACTTGCCCCATTTCAAGGGGTAGCAACTACTTAGATCTTGCCATTGTTGCCTGGGGAAGGAAACCTGAGCTAGCTAATTTTATGTAAAGTCTTCCAGCTTTAATTTATTTTTGTCAATTTAAAAATCTTGCAAATAATGTGTAGGCATCACTGCTTAGACCAGACAACATACATCTGTAAATCTCATTTGGTTCCATGTCTCCCACCTCGCACTCAGTTACTATTAACAACAGCAATGATCATGACTGGGATCTTACTTTATGTCAAACATTGTATCAGTTAGCTTTTGTGGTATAAAAACTACCACAATGACTTAGAACAATTTAGTTTTATTGCAGAATTTGGGTTGGGAACAGAGGGTAGGCTCAACTGGATATTTCTGATCTGCCTTGCTCCCTGATATGTCTATGATCAACTTTTAGTCAACTAAGAATAAGTGGTTATGCACTGAGGAGTTGACTGCCTCTCCTTTCAGATGTTCAGGGAAACTGGGCCATATGCATACCGTCCTCCAGCATGATAACCTGAACCTGCTTACATGGCAGCAGTAATGATTCAAGAGAGTCAAAGGAGATGTGTAATGCCTCTCCTTTCAGATGTTCAGGGAAACTGGGCCATATGCATACCGTCCTCCAGCATGATAACCTGAACCTGCTTACATGGCAGCAGTAATGATTCAAGAGAGTCAAAGGAGATGTGTAATGCTTCTTGAGGTCTAAATGCATAACACTCTGTTGCATTCTATTGTCCATAGCAAGTACTAAGACCAGCCCACTATGAAAGAGAGACATTTTATGTCTCTACTTAAAATATATAGACTGTCTGCACTCTATGGTAGAGACTGAAAGATTGAAGGATGTAAAAAGCATTGAAAATAGTTATGAACACTGGAGACAGTGTGGAAGGAGGGTGGGAGAGGGGAAGTGTAAGGAAAGAAATTAGGGAGAAAAAATAGAGAGCTAAGATATTTGTGGGACACAGAAATGGTTTATCACCTGTTGATAACGTGTATAGTATTCTCAACTGGACTGTTCTGAAGCGTATTCCATTTTGGATAAATTCTCATTACAAGCTAAATTATATTTAGCAATTGAATGTATAAAAAAACAATAATAAAAAAAGAGGCTAGCCCAGATTCAAGACTAGAGAGAGAGTGAGAGAGAGAGAGACTTCATTTCTTGACATTGGGAGCTACAAAGTCAATGGGGTATGGATACAAAGAAATGGATAGCTAAGGCCACTTATGTATAAATTCTGCCACAAGTGCTATTAAATTGATTTATATTGATGATGCCATTTAATCTTTATTGTATTCTTTTTTTTTTAATATGCCAGGGGGCATCCATGCTTACCAGAGAGAGACAGCAGGAGAAAGTAAGAAAGAAAGCACTCCCTCCAATGGAGCGTGGTCATGCCCCAATCTCTTTTCCTCCATTTTTCCATCCTGTCAGGTTTTGGGACACACACGCACATGTGCCCATAGTTATTTTCAAATCACTGCAGCCGGTATTCAAACCACATTTATCCATGTGGGATCTGACTCCCTTAATCAGAAGGCTACAGGGCCAGTCCTATCTTTATCATACTCTTGAGAGGCAAGTTGTATTAGTTAGTTCAGGCTACTGAAACAGAATACCACAGTTTGGGTGGTTTAAACAACAGAACTGTATTTTTCACAATTCTGGAGGCTGAAAATACAAGACCAGGTTGCTAACTTGGTTCAGTTCTAATAAGGGTACTCTTTTACATTACAGACTGATGACTTTTTCCTGTGTTCTCACATGGTGGAAAGAGAGAAAGCTAATTCTCTAGCTGTTTCTTATAAGGTCACTAATTTCATTCATGAGGGCTCCAACCTTATGACCTAATTGCTTCTAGATCTACCTCCAAATACTATCACACTGGGGATTAGATTTTAACATGTGAATTTTTTGTGGATAGAAACATTCAGTCCATAGCACAAGCATTACTTCACTCATTTTAAAGATGAGAAAGCTAAAGTTCAAAATGTTAAGTAACTTCTCAAGTACTCAAGTAAGTGTTGATTTCAGATGAAAAGACATGCAAACAATTTCATGTGATGCATCCTTGTAAAGTTCCCTGGAGACTTAGAATCCTATTGTACCCTTCTACTCTACTGCTACCATCTCATGCCTCATTCTCAAGGAGTAAAGTGAGGGTCTTCTTATTACCCACCTAGAGATTGACTCAATTGTAACTGCTATCTCATCTGGATTTTGGAAGGTTGTTAGTGCTGGATTCCTCTTTGCTGTGCCTCAGATATCTTTCAGCCTCTTTCCTTCCTCTATAGTTCCAGTACCATGCAGGAACCACCACCTGCTGTCTCTTAGCTACCTCTAGTTATGGCATTCACCTGTCCCGGTACTTCTCCTGGAGTCCTCGCCACAATCCAGTGGGCAGATCTAGCTGGCATTTTCCAATCATAATGCTTACACAATGCTGTCCAGAACACAGCCAAATTGTTCCTTCATAGAAGAGTCTGGGGTGAATGCTGAGCAAATCCTTCTAAAAGGGACTTCTATCTGCTGCCTAGAGATTTGGTAATCCTGTAAATCTTCTTTTGTAAGTACTCTGAAAACCTTATTCCATTCTTAGTGTGGGTATTTCAGAGGCTGGAAATTCCAAATGTCCTCAGAGGGCTACAAACATATTTGATGAATGCCTAGGGAACTAGTTTCATGAATCCTGGGTTGTTGAATTCCAGCCCCACATATGTTGGAAAAGCATGACTGGTTTGCAAACTGTTGAGGACAAATGCCTTGTTTTTCTTCTGGCTCGATTTTCAATAGAGAGTAGGAGGCTGGGCGGGGAATGAGGGGGAGTTGAGCAAGAACAGGCATTGTTGTGCAGGGTTGCGGATGCCCCTGCACAAAGTCTGAAACAAAAACCAGAGCCTCATTAGGCGAACAGTTTTTAGGATGAGTCATGGTGAGAGAAATGGGGCTGGGTGTCCACTCTTTGTGCTGCCTGGGATCACGGCAAATATTTAAATGATCGGGAAAGTAGAGTGGGAGAGAACAAGACAAGGCTAAAAAAGAAAGAAGTTACAAGATTCACAAACTTTAAAGGAAGAAAAAAAGGAGACCCTTTGTTCAGCATTATTAATTTTAACTAGAGAAATGACCTTTGATTTTAGAAAGCCCTCTGAAGCCTAGGGTTTTGGAAGCTTAGGTAAGAAAGCTCAATTAGACCTTCCAACTCAGTGGCTTTTAGATTTGGCTACATATTAGAATCATTTAGGGGAATAGAAACTCCAATGACTGCATTGCTGTATAGGCCAATGAATCTGAGGGAGCAGAGCCCAGGTATCAGTATTTTTCCAAAAGCATCCCAATTTTCAACTAGAGTTGAGAACCACTGGTTTGAGTAAAACTCCCAAGACCTGCATCAAGTATGAAAACTCCAGAGAGTGACAAGTAGTCAGAATCTTTGGGAAAAATAGAACAATGACACAAAATGCAATCTGTTCCTTTGAGAAATTATTCAATTTGGCTTAATATTTTATGCCACTTTCAAATTAAAAATAATGAGAATATTTTGTGTTCACTTTACCCTAGGCATACATATAATACAAATTTAGTAACATCTGTCTTGTACTTTTAGACCTACTGCTTCAGCTTGTTTTCAGTATTTCATTCATTAAAACAAAAGTTAAAAAAACAAAAACAAAAGTTCTTCAGTAACTTCCTGTCTTGCTAGTAGGTTTTATCATAAAATACACTAGTTTTGATGGATTTTATATTAAAAATACGTAGAACATCCACATTCAATGCTTTAGATAACAATTCTGAGATTCTACTTAGAACTAAATTAAATGATATAATGATCTGTCTTGGAAATAACTACACTCTTCAATAAGATTTTATTGTACAATAACATCTAACAATAAAACATAAATAACAAAAAAAATGCTTTGACTTTCAAGAGAACGTTGAATGTATGGGGCATGATTTATTTGATGTCTTATTTTGTTTTAATCTAAGGTAATCTAATATCACTAGAGTGTAGGTTGAATCTGTGACTGTATCCAGTAGTATTTTTACTATTATTCATATTATATAAACTTAGCTGAAAAGTCTCTTATTCTTCCTTTGACACAATTTTGAACAAATATTACAACTAGTTGCTATTATTATTATTAAAAATGATGAGGACCAGCTGGTGGCAACTGGTTTACACATGGCTGATGGCACATTTCAAGTCCTACACCTGGTTGCTTGAAAAACAAATTGTGTGTGTGTGTGCGTGTGTGTGTGTGTGTGTCCAAAATCCTAAAAGGAGGAAAAAATAAAGGAGAGGGAATTGCAGTATAACTATCCCCCATTGGGAGTGTTTTCCCACTTTCCCTCTCTCTCTTTGTCTCTCTCTGGTAAGTGCCAATACAAATTTTTAAAAATAAAATTGTGGGGACTAGCAGATGATGTAATGTTTACATTGCCAGATTCTCACGTAGTAGACTATGGTTTGAGTCTCAGACCTGGCAGCTTAAAACTCACACTGAGGGTCCAGCAGTTAGCGTAATGGCTATGTCGCTGGACTCCTATTTAGTCGACTGCAGTTCGAGTCTTGGACCTGGTGGCTTAAACTCATGCCAGGCATATGTGTGTGCATGCCCAAGATCCCGAGAGGAGAATGGAGGAGAAGGGATTGCGGCATGGCCATCCCCCCAGGGGGTGATTTCTCGCTTTCTGTCTCTCTGTCTCTCTCTGTCTTTCTGGCGAGAGCACGAGCCCTGTAGCAAAAAACCCTCCAAAAAAAAACGCACCTCACACTGCACGCATGTTCATGCATGCCCAAAATCCTGAAAGGAGAATAGAAGGTATCACAGCATGACCATACCCCCTGAGTGGAGGGTGGTTTCTCACTTTCTGTCTCTCTGGGGAGTGTACGTGCCCTATAGCAAAAATATCTCTAAAAGTATAAAATAAGATTATGGTAATGATCCACACAGACCACCCTTGTCTCAGGTGAAAAACAAATTTAGACTTGGTTGACTGATAAGAAATTTAAGTATGATTCACAGATTATATTTTGTAAAACCTCTGATTTTGAGATAGCAGTCCTTAACTGTTACTATAGCTAGCTTATCTGTATCTATTTCACTGAGAAGTATACCTATATCTATCTATTTTAATACATATTTTAAGGCTGGCCCTATAGAGTAGTGATTAACAGAGCTGAATCCCACACAGCAGACCACTATTTGAATCCCTGCCCTGGTGGCTTCAAACTCATGCCAGACGTGTGGGCATGCCCTAGATCCTGAAAGGATGGAGAAATGGAGAAGCAATTATTGTGACATGACCATACTTCATAGCAAGTGTTTTTTCCCTGTCTCTCTCTGGCAAGTATACACATACATACATACATATATATATATATGCATTATTTACATTTATTTTTTTCTCCTGTACTGGCTTAGAAGTCATGCACTTTTATCTCCATTCCTTAACAGTTTAATACTCATCATTACTAAAGGCTGAATTGTACAAATAAACATTTTAATTGCATTCTCCTTACATGTTATTTTTTCCCCAGTGTTTTCATTCTTTCATGTTTTAATCCCCTTCCACTCCACTTCCTGATCCCCAAAGTAGACTACTTTCAATGTTGTTATATCATTCTTTTGCTTCTACCACCATATTCATAAATAACATACTTTTATTGCTACTTCTTAACTTTTTGGTTTTAGAGATTGTCTATTGTCTTTCTAGAATAAAAGATATTATGTCAATAGTCAATTTTATGTTATTATGGCTACACGAACTCAATTGAGCCATATAGCATAGTCACACTTATTTTCCTGGAAAAACTTGTTTTCTCTGAAATTAGTAAATTTTTTTCATATTTTGTTTTTCTTTTTGCTTATTTTTCTACATATGTATCACAAATTCAGGGCCATACTTTCCTCTTGTTATATAAATTTGTTTTCAATATGCTTATACTCATTTTGCGATAATCTGGCTGAGCCATTTCCTTGAGAAATCCCACGTGTCGTTCTCTTTTTTTCTTTTCTTTCAGGCTGGTCAGATTACTCTGAAAAGAAAATTCTAGTACCCCAACTGGAGGGCATAAGGTACATTGTGGGTATTGGGTGGGAAAAGAAAGCTCAAGATCTTAATATTTCATATGTAAACATGGACTTAATCCTCCTTTTTCATACAGTACCTTAGTTTTCAGTCCAGAAACTCTCTGTTTTAATCTCTCCAAAAGAAAAATAATCCAAATCTGGATCACATCTGGAGAGGTAGTTGTCTTAATCACCATGCCACCTGCTGGTCCATTTTTTTAAAACAGTTATTTATTTTTGTTTTATTTATTCATTCTTAATTGCTTTTTAAACAAACCTAGACAAATCCTTTTACTTTTATTTTTTTTTGAGAGATTTTTGCTATAGGGCGCGTGCGCTCGCCAGACAGACAGAGAGAGACAGAGAGACAGAAAGCGAGAAATCACCCCCCAGGGGGGATGGTCACACCACAATCCCTTCTCCTCCATTCTCCTCTCAGGATCTTGGGCACGCACACACATGCGCCCGGCGTGAGTTTTAAGCCACTGGGTCCGGGACGCGAACCGCGGTCGACTACGTGGGAGTCCAGCGACATAGCCATTTTGCTAACTGCTGGTTCCCAGCATGCAGAAGATACTAATCCATGGGGCTAGCAGGTGGAGTGGTGGTTAAGATACCAGACTCCCACATGGCCGACTGCAGTTCAAGTCTTAGACCTGGTAGCTTGCTTTCTCATTTGCCCTTTCTCTCTCACTTGTCTTTCTCTGGTCAAATTAAAACAAAAATAAAAATAAATAATAATAATAAATAAAATTAAGTAAGTAATTATTTAAAAGGATAACAACTGTAATTGTTGAGAAGTATTTTAGATATTATTCTCTTCTCCATGTTTCTTAATATATTTTATATCTGCCAAGTCTACATTTCCATGCTAAAATCTCAATAACTTTTCATATGCCTCTTTTCAGCTGAATTTGTTCTTCTGTTTAAACCATCCATTGAGCTTTGTTTGCCTCATAAACAGTTTTTTAAAAATTCTTACAAGTATAATTTCATTTTATAAAACCTGGAAATATTTTACACTGGGCCATGTTATCATTTCTATTTTATTATTCTTTAATCACTTTAAACATACTTATTTTGTGGCATATAGCCAATAATTCTGCCATCTGAATTATTTTTTTTCTTTTTTGGGAGAGGTTTTTGCTATAGGGCGTGTACGCTTGCCAGATAGACAGAGACAGAGAGACAGAAAGCGAGAAATCACCCCCCAGTGGGGATGGCCACACCGCAATCCCTTCTCCTCCATTTTCCTCTCGGGATCTTGGGCATGCATGCACACGCACCCGGCGTGAGTTTAAGCCACCGGGTCCAGGACTCGAACTGCAGTCAACTACGTGGGAGTCCAGTGACATAGCCATTACGCTAACTGCTAGTTCCCCCATCTGAATTTTTGAAGTCTCTAATTCTGCTGTTTCATACTCAAGTAGATTTCTTTTCAGTGCATTTTCTAACCTTAGATTGTTGAGTTCCTGTTTGATTCGTCTTTATCTAAGGGTATCCTGTAAGGACCAACATATGACCTTTCTGAAAAGGTTTGAATTTTCCTTTACCAGGCAAACTTGGAATAACTTTAATTTCTTTCATTGATTTACAACTTCCTAAGATATGTAATTTTTATAAATTTGAACCCGAAATCTGTAAATAAGAAGCCTTTGGTCTCAAATTCCCAAGGAAAAGAGTTACTGACTTGCTTTGTTTTGTATCTACAGTCCAGGTCATTTTGTTGAGCTGTTAACAAATTTCTTTGTCATATATTTTTCCTGGTATATTCTTTTTTTATTTCATCTTTTCTTTGACCATGTATCTCTCTGAACAGCTATTGAGGACTCTTGGTTCAGACCTCAAATCTGGCCTTAAATGGCCAAAGCTTCAGTTTCAGTATTAGTTCCCTGCCCTAGTTTCTGGCTCTCATTGTATTTTTGTCTTCTGAGGCTTTCCTTACTCTCTTGTAGAATCAACTATGCATCTTAAATAATGTTTTACCAGCATATCAGGATGTTTTATCTTTATTCTTTTTTTTTCCTTTTGTTTCAATTTATGCTAAATTGCTGAATTGTTAAGATAAGGGTGATATAGTTGAGAAGATGTTGAAGCTAGGGAATTGGATGAGATCTGGAAAATAGGTTGCTTGGGAAGGAATAAAATGATGGCTACTGAGAAAACATCAGACTGAGAGACAAACAGAGAGATAATCTAAAAGAAGCTTTCCTCTACTGTTTAAAAATGCCCAGGTCCAGGCACACAAAGTAAGGCTAAAGAATTACATCACACTAAAGGAAATTATAGACATGATAGCTAAATGTAACGCATGATCCTAAATTGGGACCCTATACTAGAAAAAATAACTATAAAACTAAGAAGGACATTATTGAAACAACTGATGAAGCTTGAATGTGGACTGTGTTATCTAATTTTATTAATTGTATTAACATCGAATGTCTCAATTTTGATGACTACGGTGTGGTTATGTAAGAGAACATGTTTGCTCCTGGAAATACACACTAAAATATACAGGGGTAGAAGGTCTCCAACTCACCTTTTGTTCGTTTGTGATAGGCCAAGTGTGCTTGCCAGAGAGAGAGAGAGAAGAAGAGAGAGAAAGAGAAAATGAGAAATCACCCCACTCAGGGGTGATGGCCACACTGCAATCCTTTCTCCTCCATTTTTCTCTCAGAATTTTGTGCACATATGCACATATACCTGGCATGTTTTTCAAACCACGGGGTCCAAGACTTGACCCACTCAGTTGTCTATATAGGATTCTGCTGTCTTAACAACCATGCCACTGGCTGGCCCTCCAACTTACTTATTAAATGGTTCAAAAACTAATAATACACACACACACACACATAAATGGAGAAAAAAACAGAGTTAGAAACTCAAACGGAGGG
>NW_006159659.1:1197599-1203874 GCF_000334495.1 Tupaia belangeri chinensis | reverse complement strand
AGTTTTCTTGCAGGATTTCATGGAATAGATTATCAATGCCCTTTTGAGTCTCTTCACCTTCTGGAATACCAATTATATGAATATTTGAATGTTTGATGGTATCTAGTATTTCTCATATATTATTCTCATTTCTTTGGACAATTTTCTCAGTCTTTGTGGTGGATTTTTCTAGGCCAGCAATTTTCTCTTCTACATGTGAGATTCAATTTTCAGTATGATCTAGTCTGTTTTTAATACTTTCCAGGGAGATTCTGACTTCCTGTATTATAGCCTTCATTTCTAACAGGTCCGTTTGATTGTTTTTTTAAAGTGTGTAGTGCCTCTTTTAGATCTTGCGAGAATTCCCTCATCTCCTGGAACTCGTCAGCTCCTTTCTTCTGCCTTTTCTGCAGTTCATTGTCTCTCTTCTCTTCCATCTCTGTTAGCTTCATCATTATGAATATTCTAAATTCTTTATCAGACATTTCCATGATTTCCATTGAACTATCTGTGGATGAAGAGGAGTTATTCTTTTCTCTAGGAGGAGAGATATTTTCTTGTTTTTCCATATTTCTTGTGGCCCTGTAGTGATTTCTAGTCATCTGATTGATGGTGTATTTCTTCCTAATTTTTGAAGTTCAATCTGAATGTTCAGGAGCATGCAGAAGGAGGTGATCTGGAATCTCTTTGCCATTCTGTTTTTATCCCTTTGTGCAGAAGATTCAGTGGGCATTGTGGAATATGTTAAGCCTAATAGCATCTGGATGTTTGGCTATGGTTGCCTTACATCTGTCTAGAAAACAGTGAATGGAGATTGAGGAGCAGAGTGATGAGATAAAAGAAAAAGAAAAGGAAACAGAGAGAGAAAAAAAATGAACAAATAGAAAAAAAGGAATAAAAAGGAGAAGCAATCAAAAAAATTTTTAAAGAAGGCCAAAAAAAAAAAAAATGTGTGGTGCCCTTGCACACCGCACAAGATCACTAGTTCTCAGCAGCAATGGTGGAGTCTTCTGAAGGCCTGCCCCTTGCCTCTCCTGGAGGGGAGGGGGAAAGGGAATTATTAGCAAAATAAAGGAGAAACTGAATGCCAAGAGAATACTTTACCTTAACATTTTTTAAAGGAAAAATTACAAAAAAATGAGAAGGCACAGAGAGAGGCAGACAGAGACAGAGACAGAGACAGAGACAGAGAGAAAGTTAGAGGGATTCCCTACCACTCAAGTTTGGGGGCTAGAGGCTGCATTATCAGTAGAAAATCATCATTTCTCTTTTTTCTCTGAAATCACTAGTTCTCAGCAGCAATGGTGGAGTCTTCTTCTGAAGGCCTGCCCCTTGCCTCTCCACTTGAGTTTGTGGGCTGGAGTGTTTCAGAAGAAAAAAAAGCTCATGAAAATACGTGTAATAGGAAAACTATGTATGAATTTCAAAAAGTTTTTGTACCAACATAAATTTATACTTTAATTATTAAATAAATAAAGTTAAAAAAAAGAAAATCAAACGGAGACACAGAGAATGATGAAGCAAAAATGAGGCAGAATGTAAATAAATGATGAATATAGACAAATAATATATGAAAATTCTCTGTACTATTTTTACAACTTTTCTGTAATCTCAAAATTATTTATAAATAAAGAATATTTAGAAAATTAAAAATGATGAGGAAGCACTTTGGGAAATGCCTACCCTAAGGAGAAGAAAGCAGGAAAAGAAGCAGGTGAAGGAGGCAAATAATAAAAAAATGAATGACGTAGGAAGATAACTGAACAAGTATAGTTGACCAAGGTCAAGAGGATATCTTGTTAGGACATCTACTCCCTGTATACTCACACTAAAGTTCACAGATACATCAAAAAACATTTCAGTATATATAGGGAGTCATGTCCCTGCAAACGAATGACACATTCACTTTGTGAATTAACTAAACTAAGTGGTACTATTAATATTCATTGATTCACTTGGGCAAATTCTCATTTTTTTTTTAAAAGATAACTTCTGCTTTTGCCAATTTAAATTAGTATCTGTAGAGTAGCTATAGTCTGAACAGCAGGATCTGACATTTCTCCTTTTAAAAACACTGAATAGAACTATACATTTTACTCAGAATAGTTTGTGATCATTGTGGAAATTTTATAATTACATTCTACTAAGGAGAATGATCCTTTCCTTTATAAAATTTGGGGTTTTCAAATTTAAGACATAGTCTCCATATCAAACTTTAGGTTGAGTTATGCTAAAATTATAAAATATATAATTTTATTTGATGATATCATGCATTAGCTATTTTATATCACTCTATAGTGATTACTGTAGTATCCTTGTTGAAAAGGCAATGATTTTACTGAACAATTGGGGGAGAAATGATCATACCTTCTTTCTTTAACACTATAATTAAGGTATTTAAATAACCAGCACTCCCTGCTGCTTTAGAGATGATAGTAAAAGTTGGAGGAAGGAAAACTTGATAGAATTCTACCTTTGAAGAAATATACCCATTTAGATTTTTTTACATCCTTATAACTTTATTTAAGATTTAAAATAAATAATTAGCCATGGTCATGTAAGTACCATAGTCAATCATATATCTGTGAATGATTGCTTACAGTCATCCATCTGTATCCACTGGAGATTAGTTCCAGGACACTCTTCCCATAGCAAAATCTATGTATGCTCAAGGCCAGCAGGTGGCATAAGGTGCCAGACTCCCACATGGCCAACCACGGTTCAAGTTCTGGACTTGGGGGCTTGCTTTCTTGCTTTCTCTCTGTCTCTCTGTGTTGCTCTGCGATCAACTTGGAAAAAAAATTATGATGAATAAAAACAAATAAAATAATTCTTTTTTTTTAAATCTATGCATGCCCAAATCCCTTATATAAGATGCCATATTATTTACATATGACTTACCCACATTCTCATTTATACTTTAAACCATCTCTAGATTACCTATAATATCTAACACAATGCAAATACTATGTAAATAGCTGTTATATTTTAGAGAATAATGATGAGAAAAAATATGTACTTGCTTAGTACAAATTTAATCATTGGGTAACTATACAACACACATCAGCAACAAAGTAACATTTTCTTTCTGTGTTTGACTGAAACTTTGGATGCAGAACCTGTAGCTACAGGGGGTCTTCTCTATACAAAATAATAAGTCAGTTGACTCCTTTTTAAAAGTTTATTTATTCTATGAGTGAAAGAGGGAGAGAGAGAGAGAGAAAGAGAGAGAGAGAGAGAAACACAGCGTTCCCAACAGGGTATTGACACCGCAACCCACTCCTAGATTCAGCCGTCAGCCTTGGATCATGCATGCCCTGGGAACTCAGGGAGGTCTCTGTACTTGAACTGAGAAGTTTCCCTGTAGGTCAGCCTGACAGAACATTGACTTTCACCACCATTCAAAGTCCAACTCCCTATAGTAAGTTAACTTTAATTCAGGTATTGGCAAACTTTTTCTATAAAGGGTCATGTAATAAATATTTACAGCTTTGCTGACCAGAAAGTCTTACTTGCAACTATTTAACTCCATTGTTGTAGCAGGAAAACAGTCATGGATAATGAGTACTTAAATGAAAGGGGATGACCAATGAACTTTATTTATTAAAAGAGGCTGGAACCAGTAGATGGTGTAATGTTTACATTGCTGGACTCCTGTGTAGTTGGCTGCAGTTTGAGTCTCAGACCCAGGAGCTTAAAACTCACATTGAGTGCACGTGTATGTGTTCCCAAAATCCCAAGAGGAGAATGCAGAAGAGGAGAATAGAGGAGAATGAATTGTAGGGTGACCATCCCCCCCACCCCCTTGGCAAGGGGGTGAATTCTCACTTTCTGTCTCTTTGGCAAGCACACATGCACTGTAGCAAAAGTCTCTCTTAAAAACATAAAATAAAAAGCATAAAATAAAGTGGGAGGGCGGGGGAGGAGGCATAGAAAGCAACCATGGATACCAGAGATTGTGGGAGGCGTGTTGAACAGGGCAGAGGGTGAGGGATAGGGAATCAAGGATGGCCAAAAAACAACAAAAAAAAGCAAAATATACAAGACATAAATGGAAAATTATTCATTGATAACATGTATGTTGATATGCTTGATTGAGAAAATATACAGTGTATTTTGGATGGAAAATTCATTTTGTATGTTGTAATGATGTATAGTGAATTAATGTAAAAAAATTTAAAGGAAAAAAAATTACTGAATAGATTTTGTGTTCTTACCACAAAAATGATACATATATGAGGCAGTACACATATAAGTTTTATTTAGACATTCCATGAAGCATATGTATTTTAAAACCATGTTATGCACGATAAATATTTATAATTTTTTGTCAATAAAAATAAATTAATTTAAAAATAAGAATAAAAACAGGCTCTTGCCTGAATTTGGCTATAGTTTGCCATTCCAAACTTTAACCTATGATTATTTTATCCTAGAGTTGGTCAGCCTTATTTTATGGGGAATAAAATATACAAAAAGGAATAATTTGCAAAATCTTTTCAATTTGGATAAAATTATGCTGTTTATTCATGTTCCCCAAGTGCTGTGTGTCAATGGTAAAAATCAGGAGGGCCAATTACCAAAACTGAAGCAACAATAGAGCTATCTATCTTTGATGATCAATAAAACCAAAGAAAAATAAAGTCCAAAACAACAGAAACCCTAAAATCTAATTTCTATGAAAAAAATTAGAAAGATGAACTGAATTTTTGTATATTGTAACTGCTACCAGCTTCCATGCCCTTTGTCTTCTGTCAAATAGGTTTGAACAAGTCAGTCCTAGGACTCCAAATTATTTTTGGATTGAAGAAGTTTATTATTGAGTACTTTATAAGTCAATTAATCAGTTTATATATTTAACAGTACACCCTGTAACTCAAAAACTTGTGAGCTTGACATTCAGCATTATTAATTCTCCTTAAATAAAAATACTTTCAGCCAATTTTCATGTGAGCTTGTTTACTTGGATAGTATCCTTTATTATCTCAAGTAAGTCCAAAGTGTTTTGTAAAGAAAGACCATTGTGTAAAAATCATCCCCACATTGGACTCTAGCTGTTCATCAGTCTTTGATGAGTATTAGTCATTTTTTCTATGATCTCGGCAATAGTATGTAGTTCAAGCTATTGAAATCATAAACAGATTCTTTCAGAGGATAATCTAAATTATTAGCCTGAAAATATTTATCACCTATAAGGAATTTATTGACTTACTATTATGGCTATTTTTCAATGTCCACTAAAGTAGGTTTATATCCTTTAATTATTTATCAAGTAGTTTCCTTATACATTATTTAGTTGATCCTAATAACAACCTTGTTTTGAAGAAATGTGGAAAAAATACAGACTTACATTCCTACATGCATCATGTTCAGAAAATGAAGTTCTATTTTCCAGAGATAATTCCTTATTCGTTATTGTGTCCCTAGCACTATTGCAACTACTAGTATGTAACAGGCACATAGCAAATATTTATTGAAAGCATAAACGAGTGAATGAGAAAGCCACACACCTATCAAAGCCTCTATTACAGAGTTAAGAAAACAAAAATTCAGAGATATTTAATGACTTGCTAAAGGGCAAAATGGCTGGTAAATGGAAGTAGAATTGGAATATAAATGAAATGAAATAACATTTATAAATCATTTAGCACAATACCTAAGGCATACTAGGTGCTCAAAATATGTACCTTTTTTATAGTCTATGTGCATATTCACACGTATTTTAGTGTTCTTCCCACCATACTATACCATTGTAATGATGGATATGGTAGTCCTAAAAAGTAATTCAAAATTTCAAATAAGTCTTGTCTATTAAATAACATCTACTGAAAGGTAAATAAGTTCCCAAAGGCTAAACAACTTTCCTTTCCTTGACTTTTACACATTTTCAATGAGTTGACTTGAAACCTAAAGAAAATTAAATTGAATTTTAAAATCCAGCTGTCAACTATTCATCATATGCCAATTTTCCCATGTCAAAAAGGAAAACTTCCATTTAGCCCCCGAAATGTATATAAGCTGTTGCTTCCTTTTACAAATTCTGAGGCCATTTACTCTGTAAATTACCATGAATTGCAAACAAGAGTCCAGAAATAGATGTGTGCAGAGATTCACACCAGTACAGCCAGCTCTGTAAATAGCCTTGCCCTAGTCCTATTTTAAATACTTTTACTATTAATGATATCATGTCACCCTTAGAGCTGATTACCATGTAGTGATCCCCCAAAATAATATTTCAAACATTTCAAAACTCGCACTACAGTTTTATGGAAATTATTTAACCATATTGCTGCTGA
>NW_006159659.1:1191250-1197509 GCF_000334495.1 Tupaia belangeri chinensis | reverse complement strand
AGTTTTCTTGCAGGATTTCATGGAATAGATTATCAATGCCCTTTTGAGTCTCTTCACCTTCTGGAATACCAATTATATGAATATTTGAATGTTTGATGGTATCTAGTATTTCTCATATATTATTCTCATTTCTTTGGACAATTTTCTCAGTCTTTGTGGTGGATTTTTCTAGGCCAGCAATTTTCTCTTCTACATGTGAGATTCAATTTTCAGTATGATCTAGTCTGTTTTTAATACTTTCCAGGGAGATTCTGACTTCCTGTATTATAGCCTTCATTTCTAACAGGTCCGTTTGATTGTTTTTTTAAAGTGTGTAGTGCCTCTTTTAGATCTTGCGAGAATTCCCTCATCTCCTGGAACTCGTCAGCTCCTTTCTTCTGCCTTTTCTGCAGTTCATTGTCTCTCTTCTCTTCCATCTCTGTTAGCTTCATCATTATGAATATTCTAAATTCTTTATCAGACATTTCCATGATTTCCATTGAACTATCTGTGGATGAAGAGGAGTTATTCTTTTCTCTAGGAGGAGAGATATTTTCTTGTTTTTCCATATTTCTTGTGGCCCTGTAGTGATTTCTAGTCATCTGATTGATGGTGTATTTCTTCCTAATTTTTGAAGTTCAATCTGAATGTTCAGGAGCATGCAGAAGGAGGTGATCTGGAATCTCTTTGCCATTCTGTTTTTATCCCTTTGTGCAGAAGATTCAGTGGGCATTGTGGAATATGTTAAGCCTAATAGCATCTGGATGTTTGGCTATGGTTGCCTTACATCTGTCTAGAAAACAGTGAATGGAGATTGAGGAGCAGAGTGATGAGATAAAAGAAAAAGAAAAGGAAACAGAGAGAGAAAAAAAATGAACAAATAGAAAAAAAGGAATAAAAAGAAGAAGCAATCAAAAAAATTTTTAAAGAAGGCCAAAAAAAAAAAAAATGTGTGGTGCCCTTGCACACCGCACAAGATCACTAGTTCTCAGCAGCAATGGTGGAGCCTTCTGAAGGCCTGCCCCTTGCCTCTCCTGGAGGGGAGGGGGAAAGGGAATTATTAGCAAAATAAAGGAGAAACTGAATGCCAAGAGAATACTTTACCTTAACATTTTTTAAAGGAAAAATTACAAAAAAATGAGAAGGCACAGAGAGAGGCAGACAGAGACAGAGACAGAGACAGAGACAGAGAGAAAGTTAGAGGGATTCCCTACCACTCAAGTTTGGGGGCTAGAGGCTGCATTATCAGTAGAAAATCATCATTTCTCTTTTTTCTCTGAAATCACTAGTTCTCAGCAGCAATGGTGGAGTCTTCTTCTGAAGGCCTGCCCCTTGCCTCTCCACTTGAGTTTGTGGGCTGGAGTGTTTCAGAAGAAAAAAAAGCTCATGAAAATACGTGTAATAGGAAAACTATGTATGAATTTCAAAAAGTTTTTGTACCAACATAAATTTATACTTTAATTATTAAATAAATAAAGTTAAAAAAAAGAAAATCAAACGGAGACACAGAGAATGATGAAGCAAATGGGGCAGAATGTAAATAATTGATGAATATAGACAAATAATATATGAAAATTCTCTGTACTATTTTTACAACTTTTCTGTAATCTCAAAATTATTTATAAATAAAGAATATTTAGAAAATTAAAAATGATGAGGAAGCACTTTGGGAAATGCCTACCCTAAGGAGAAGAAAGCAGGAAAAGAAGCAGGTGAAGGAGGCAAATAATAAAAAAATGAATGACGTAGGAAGATAACTGAACAAGTATAGTTGACCAAGGTCAAGAGGATATCTTGTTAGGACATCTACTCCCTGTATACTCACACTAAAGTTCACAGATACATCAAAAAACATTTCAGTATATATAGGGAGTCATGTCCCTGCAAACGAATGACACATTCACTTTGTGAATTAACTAAACTAAGTGGTACTATTAATATTCATTGATTCACTTGGGCAAATTCTCATTTTTTTTTTAAAAGATAACTTCTGCTTTTGCCAATTTAAATTAGTATCTGTAGAGTAGCTATAGTCTGAACAGCAGGATCTGACATTTCTCCTTTTAAAAACACTGAATAGAACTATACATTTTACTCAGAATAGTTTGTGATCATTGTGGAAATTTTATAATTACATTCTACTAAGGAGAATGATCCTTTCCTTTATAAAATTTGGGGTTTTCAAATTTAAGACATAGTCTCCATATCAAACTTTAGGTTGAGTTATGCTAAAATTATAAAATACATAATTTTATTTGATGATATCATGCATTAGCTATTTTATATCACTCTATAGTGATTACTGTAGTATCCTTGTTGAAAAGGCAATGATTTTACTGAACAATTGGGGGAGAAATGATCATACCTTCTTTCTTTAACACTATAATTAAGGTATTTAAATAACCAGCACTCCCTGCTGCTTTAGAGATGATAGTAAAAGTTGGAGGAAGGAAAACTTGATAGAATTCTACCTTTGAAGAAAAATACCCATTTAGATTTTTTTACATCCTCATAACTTTATTTAAGATTTAAAAGAAATAATTAGCCATGGTCATGTAAGTACCATAGTCAATCATATATCTGTGAATGATTGCTTACAGTCATCCATCTGTATCCACTGGAGATTAGTTCCAGGACACTCTTCCCATAGCAAAATCTATGTATGCTCAAGGCCAGCAGGTGGCATAAGGTGCCAGACTCCCACATGGCCAACCACGGTTCAAGTTCTGGACTTGGGGGCTTGCTTTCTTGCTTTCTCTCTGTCTCTCTGTGTTGCTCTGCGATCAACTTGGAAAAAAAATTATGATGAATAAAAACAAATAAAATAATTCTTTTTTTTTAAATCTATGCATGCCCAAATCCCTTATATAAGATGCCATATTATTTACATATGACTTACCCACATTCTCATTTATACTTTAAACCATCTCTAGATTACCTATAATATCTAACACAATGCAAATACTATGTAAATAGCTGTTATATTTTAGAGAATAATGATGAGAAAAAATATGTACTTGCTTAGTACAAATTTAATCATTGGGTAACTATACAACACACATCAGCAACAAGGTAACATGTTCTTTCTGTGTTTGACTGAAACTTTGGATGCAGAACCTGTAGCTACAGGGGGTCTTCTCTATACAAAATAATAAGTCAGTTGACTCCTTTTTAAAAGTTTATTTATTCTATGAGTGAAAGAGGGAGAGAGAGAGAGAGAAAGAGAGAGAGAGAGAGAAACACAGCGTTCCCAACAGGGTATTGACACCGCAACCCACTCCTAGATTCAGCCGTCAGCCTTGGATCATGCATGCCCTGGGAACTCAGGGAGGTCTCTGTACTTGAACTGAGAAGTTTCCCTGTAGGTCAGCCTGACAGAACATTGACTTTCACCACCATTCAAAGTCCAACTCCCTATAGTAAGTTAACTTTAATTCAGGTATTGGCAAACTTTTTCTATAAAGGGTCATGTAATAAATATTTACAGCTTTGCTGACCAGAAAGTCTTACTTGCAACTATTTAACTCCATTGTTGTAGCAGGAAAACAGTCATGGATAATGAGTACTTAAATGAAAGGGGATGACCAATGAACTTTATTTATTAAAAGAGGCTGGAACCAGTAGATGGTGTAATGTTTACATTGCTGGACTCCTGTGTAGTTGGCTGCAGTTTGAGTCTCAGACCCAGGAGCTTAAAACTCACATTGAGTGCACGTGTATGTGTTCCCAAAATCCCAAGAGGAGAATGCAGAAGAGGAGAATAGAGGAGAATGAATTGTAGGGTGACCATCCCCCCCACCCCCTTGGCAAGGGGGTGAATTCTCACTTTCTGTCTCTTTGGCAAGCACACATGCACTGTAGCAAAAGTCTCTCTTAAAAACATAAAATAAAGTGGGAGGGGGGGGGAGGAGGCATAGAAAGCAACCATGGATACCAGAGATTGTGGGAGGCGTGTTGAACAGGGCAGAGGGTGAGGGATAGGGAATCAAGGATGGCCAAAAAACAACAAAAAAAAGCAAAATATACAAGACATAAATGGAAAATTATTCATTGATAACATGTATGTTGATATGCTTGATTGAGAAAATATACAGTGTATTTTGGATGGAAAATTCATTTTGTATGTTGTAATGATGTATAGTGAATTAATGTAAAAAAATTTAAAGGAAAAAAAATTACTGAATAGATTTTGTGTTCTTACCACAAAAATGATACATATATGAGGCACAGTACACATGTAAGTTTTATTTTGACATTCCATGAAGCATATGTATTTTAAAACCATGTTATGCACGATAAATATTTATAATTTTTTGTCAATAAAAATAAATTAATTTAAAAATAAGAATAAAAACAGGCTCTTGCCTGAATTTGGCTATAGTTTGCCATTCCAAACTTTAACCTATGATTATTTTATCCTAGAGTTGGTCAGCCTTATTTTATGGGGAATAAAATATACAAAAAGGAATAATTTGCAAAATCTTTTCAATTTGGATAAAATTATGCTGTTTATTCATGTTCCCCAAGTGCTGTGTGTCAATGGTAAAAATCAGGAGGGCCAATTACCAAAACTGAAGCAACAATAGAGCTATCTATCTTTGATGATCAATAAAACCAAAGAAAAATAAAGTCCAAAACAACAGAAACCCTAAAATCTAATTTCTATGAAAAAAATTAGAAAGATGAACTGAATTTTTGTATATTGTAACTGCTACCAGCTTCCATGCCCTTTGTCTTCTGTCAAATAGGTTTGAACAAGTCAGTCCTAGGACTCCAAATTATTTTTGGATTGAAGAAGCTTATTATTGAGTACTTTATAAGTCAATTAATCAGTTTATATATTTAACAGTACACCCTGTAACTCAAAAACTTGTGAGCTTGACATTCAGCATTATTAATTCTCCTTAAATAAAAATACTTTCAGCCAATTTTCATGTGAGCTTGTTTACTTGGATAGTATCCTTTATTATCTAAAGTAAGTCCAAAGTGTTTTGTAAAGAAAGACCATTGTGTAAAAATCATCCCCACATTGGACTCTAGCTGTTCATCAGTCTTTGATGAGTATTAGTCATTTTTTCTATGATCTCGGCAATAGTATGTAGTTCAAGCTATTGAAATCATAAACAGATTCTTTCAGAGGATAATCTAAATTATTAGCCTGAAAATATTTATCACCTATAAGGAATTTATTGACTTACTATTATGGCTATTTGGCAATGTCCACTAAAGTAGGTTTATATCCTTTAATTATTTATCAAGTAGTTTCCTTATACATTATTTAGTTGATCCTAATAACAACCTTGTTTTGAAGAAATGTGGAAAAAATACAGACTTACATTCCTACATGCATCATGTTCAGAAAATGAAGTTCTATTTTCCAGAGATAATTCCTTATTCGTTATTGTGTCCCTAGCACTATTGCAACTACTAGTATGTAACAGGCACATAGCAAATATTTATTGAAAGCATAAACGAGTGAATGAGAAACCCACACACCTATCAAAGCCTCTATTACAGAGTTAAGAAAACAAAAATTCAGAGATATTTATTGACTTGCTAAAGGGCAAAATGGCTGGTAAATGGAAGTAGAATTGGAATATAAATGAAATGAAATAACATTTATAAATCATTTAGCACAATACCTAAGGCATACTAGGTGCTCAAAATATGTACCTTTTTTATAGTCTATGTGCATATTCACACGTATTTTAGTGTTCTTCCCACCATACTATACCATTGTAATGATGGATATGGTAGTCCTAAAAAGTAATTCAAAATTTCAAATAAGTCTTGTCTATTAAATAACATCTACTGAAAGGTAAATAAGTTCCCAAAGGCTAAACAACTTTCCTTTCCTTGACTTTTACACATTTTCAATGAGTTGACTTGAAACCTAAAGAAAATTAAATTGAATTTTAAAATCCAGCTGTCAACTATTCATCATATGCCAATTTTCCCATGTCAAAAAGGAAAACTTCCATTTAGCCCCCGAAATGTATATAAGCTGTTGCTTCCTTTTACAAATTCTGAGGCCATTTACTCTGTAAATTACCATGAATTGCAAACAAGAGTCCAGAAATAGATGTGTGCAGAGATTCACACCAGTACAGCCAGCTCTGTAAATAGCCTTGCCCTAGTCCTATTTTAAATACTTTTACTATTAATGATATCATGTCACCCTTAGAGCTGATTACCATGTAGTGATCCCCCAAAATAATATTTCAAACATTTCAAAACTCGCACTACAGTTTTATGGAAATTATTTAACCATATTGCTGCT
>NW_006159659.1:1190977-1191237 GCF_000334495.1 Tupaia belangeri chinensis | reverse complement strand
AGTTGATACAAAAGAACCATATACTTTCACATGTTGACCCTTTGGAGAGTGTCTCATTTTAAGGGCAGACAGCTGTCAGTTTTTCAATTAAAGTAATATATTCTTTTTTTAAATTTTTATTATCATCATCATCTTCTTTATATTACATTGGATTACATATAACTTCATGATGTATTACATTGCTTTTTCAAAAGGGAATGCCATGCATGTCAGTCAATACAGACATTAATCTCCCTGCTTCAACATTCAATATCTTTTCT
>NW_006159659.1:1190669-1190918 GCF_000334495.1 Tupaia belangeri chinensis | reverse complement strand
TTTTAAAAACAGTCAATCACTATTTCTCATTTTGCTTGTAAAAAGACTTTACCCATCATGAAATACTTCTCAGACCAATCCAGTTGAGAGTACTATACATGTCCTCATCAATAGGTAATAAGCCTATTTTCATAGATTGCTATTATTGTGTTCAGAAATGACCCTTCTATACCAATCTTACTTAGAGTCTTAATCATAAAAGGATGTTGTATTTTATCAAATGCTTTCTCCACATCAATTGAGATGATC
>NW_006159659.1:1178965-1188877 GCF_000334495.1 Tupaia belangeri chinensis | reverse complement strand
TTGCCAACTTTAGTATCTTGTCTTTGTCTGTTGTTTTTGCCAGTCTGGCTATGATGTGCCTTGGAGAGGATCTTCTTGGGTTCATTCTACCCAGGGTCCTATGTATTTCTTGGGTCAGGATATTTGAATGCCTTTCTAGGTATGGGAAGTTTTCTTCCAGGATTTCATAAATTAAATTATCTAGGCCCTTATTATTCTCTTCCTCTTCTGGAATACCAATTATCTGGATGTTGCTTGATGGTATCCAGCATTTCTCGTATATTATCCTCATTTTTCATGGTTGTTTTTTCAATCTTCTTGGTACTTTTTTCTAGGTCAGATGTTTTGTCTTCTATGTTAGAGATTCGATATTCTGCCTAGTCTAACCTACTTTTAATACTTTCAAGGGAGGTTTTGATTTCTTGTATCACATTCTTCAATCCTAGAAGTTCCATCTGGTTCTTGTTTAAGGTATCCATTTCTTCTTTCAAGTCATGAAAGGACTTCCTCATCTCCTGGAGCTCCTTGTCTCTTTTCTCTTCCATCTCAGTTAGTTTGGTCACTACAAATATTCTGAATTCCTCATCAGACATGTCCATGACATCCATTGTATTGACAGTGAGTGACGTAGGCTTGATAATTTCCCTTGAGGGAGAGGCCTTTTGTTGGTTGCTCATATTTCTTGAGTAAAGTAATATATTCTTTTAAACAAATTTTTTCTCTCTTTTTTTAAACTTTCTTGAAGACTTTTTTGTTTTGTTTTGCCATAGGGCATGTGCACTCACCAGGAGTTAGGTCACCAGGAGTTAGGAATTGTGTATGGTGATGGAATAGTTGTGTATTTTGTTTTAGGTAGTTTTTATATGAATGTACAAATACAAGGTACCATTTAAAAAAGGAAAATTAATTTGGAGGATGAATACTACCTGATTTGAAGTCTAATACAACTACAGTAATCAAGATATTGTGTATTTATGTAAAAGCAGACAAATAAATGAAAGCACATAGGCATTCAAAAATATATCCACACTGATATGGTCAATTGATTTTCAACAAAAGTATTAATGCAATTCAAGAGGAATAGATAATCTTTTAAATAAAATGTTGCTTATACAATTGGATTCATAGTAAAAATGAACTTTGGTCCACATTATATTACATGGAATAAGCCAGGCACACAAGGAAAAATACCATATACTCTCATTCATATGTGGAAACTAAAGAAGCAGAGCATAGAAAAATTATTACCAGAGGCTGGGAAGGGGAGGGAGATAGAGAGATGTTGCTTAATGGAAACAAAATTACAAGTAGCTAAGAAGAACAAATTTTAGTGTTATAAAAGTACAGCATGGGGCTGCCAGGTGGCATGGTAGTAAAGCTGTTGGACTCCCACATAGCTGACCATGTTTCAAGTCTCAGACCTGGTGACTTGTTCTCTCACTTTCTCTCTCTCTCTCTCTCCTTCTTTCATTAAATTAAAAATAGTAATAATAGATTCTGAGATGGCTCTTGAACTTGAGCTGTGAAATATTGCTTTCAGGGACTAAAAATGAAGGTCTTCTGTTGTGACTTCATTCTCCAGATTCATTTCTAGAGTGGTAGGGCATCCTCTGTATCCTTCTCTTCATCTCTCTGTCTCTCTGTGTCTCCCTTTGTCTTTTAATTAAAAAATTTTTTGGAGAGGTTGCTGCTATAGGGCACGTGCACTTGCCAGAAAGAGAGACAGAGACAGAGAGAAAGAGTGAGAAATTTTCCCATTCCTCTAGCAGGGGATGGTCACATTGTAATCTCTTTTCCATTCTCCTCTCAGGATTTTGCACACACACACACACACACACACACACACACACGAGCCTGGCCTGAGTTTAAGCCACCAGGTCTGGGACTGGAACTGCAGCCAACTACATGGGAGTCCAGAGACATAGCCATTACACCAACTGCTGGTCCCTAATTTAAAAAAACAATTAAGGTAAAGTATTTTCTGGGATCTCAAGCCCCTCCTTTATCTTGCTAAAATTAAAATATAAAATTTTTATTGTCTTTTTAAAATTTTTTCTTTCTTTTTTTCTTCTTTCTTCTTCTTCTCTTTTCTTTTCCTTTTTCTTTTAACTTTATCCATTGACTGCTGTGCCTTCACACGCTGAGTGTCTAGACTGGTCTAAGTGAACAGTTTCCAAACATCTAAATACTATTAGGGTCCAAATATTCCTAAATTCCCACTAAATCTGACGCACAAAGAGTGAAACACAGAATGGAAGAGAGATTGCAGATCACCTCCTCCTGCACAGCTCTGAACGCTTAGATTGAACTTCAAGAATTAGAAAGAAATGCACAACCCATCAGATTACCAGAAATCACTGCAGGACCCAAGAAATATGAGAAAGCAAGAAAATACCTCTCCTCTAAGGGAAAATAATAACTCCTCTTCATCACAGACAGTACAATGGAACTCATGTAAATGTGAGATAAAGAATTTAGAATATTCATAGTACAAAGCTAACAAAGATGCAAGAGCAGAGAGACAATGAACTCCAGAAGATGCAGGAGAAAAGAACTGATGATTTCCAGGAGGTGAGGAAGTTCTTGCATGATCTGAAAGAGGAACTACACACAATAAAAAATAATCAAACAGAGCTGTTAGAGAAGAAGGCTGTAAGACAGGAAATCAAAACTTCCTTTGGTAGTATTAAAAGCTGACAAGATCATACAGAAAATCAAATCTCATATGTAGAAGGCAGAACCACTGGCCTAGAAAAATCCACCACGAAGACTGAGAAAACAGCCCCCCCCCATGAGAATATTATACAGGAAATACTAGATACCATTAAACTTTCATATATCTGGATAATCAGTATCCCAGAAGGTAATAAGGGCATTGATCATCTATTCCATGAAATCCTGGATGAAAACTTTTCAAACCTAGAGAGGCATTCAAAGATTCAAATCCAAGAAATACAAAGGACTCCAAATAGAATCAACCCAAGAAGATCTTCTCCAAGACACATTGTAGCTAGATTGACCAAAACCACAGACAAAGATAAGATGCTAAGATGGTAAGAGAGAAATGTCAAGTTACCTACAAAGGTTATCCCATCAGGCTAACAGCAGATCTCTCATCGGAAATAATGTGAGTAAGGAAAGAATGGAAAAAAATATTTAAAGTGTTAAGAGAAAATCAGTTTCAACCAAGAATACTGTACCAGGCAATACAGTCCTTCATATGGGAAGAAAAGACAAGAAAATTCGCAAATAAACAAAACCTGAAAGAATTTACCAACACCAGACCAGAACTCCAAGAAGTTCTGAATGGAGTACTATACCAGGAAAACTAAATATAGACACACAGAAATGAGAGTTCAAAAATAGCTAAAATAATAGCCAACTTAATGGTAGGGACATTGAATGTTATATTCAATGAGAGTACTATATCAGGAAAATTAAATACAGACACACAGAAATAAGAGTTCAAAAATGAAGAAAATCGCCAATGTAATGATAGGAATAAGTCTAGAGTTGAATATTGTATCCCAGAATTTAATCGAAGAGATCAGACCACAACAGAAGATAGAATAAGTACATGAGACTGAACTGGTGAAATAGAATCTTATGACTCTTGACATTACTGATTTTCTTCTATGTTTTGTTTTCCAGATTTAATGATATTTGTTTTGTCTTGAGCTGCTGATAGGTTCATTTACCTACTATTTGAACAGAATCCTAACCTGTTTACTGGCTTTAAGTTTTAAGCAAAGCTCTCTTAGCATGTTTTTTATTTTGATTTATTAAAGCTAAAACTGCTTTTCTTTAAATTAAAAAATTTATTTAAAAATACCTATTTAATGACTGCAGTAAGCTAATATCACATCAGCTAGGTGCTACTTTATAGTGTATTTATTGTACTCAGAGTTTCATGCCTAAAGTCAGACATGTGTTCACAGATAAGTAAATATTAGATGAACTTACTATTGAAAGTAGTTAAATTAATTAAGATATTTTGTAAATCAATAAAATGTGGTATGGGGAAGAAATGGAAAGCAACTGTAGATACCAGAGACAGTGTGGGAGGAAAGTGGGAAATGGCAGAGGATGATAAATAGGTGGGAGGAAAGTGGGAAATGGCAGAAGGTGATAAATAAGTGGAAATACACACACACACACACACACACATACACACACACATATGTGTATATGTATTGTTTTATATACTGTATTGATGGACAGTGAATGAATGTAAATTAATTAATTAATTAATTTAGAAATAGTAATAATATATATTATCTATATCTATAATATATACATAATATTATATTATAATGGCATCTTGAAACTCATGCTGGGTGAATGTGCATGTGTGCCTAAAATCCTGACATGAAAATGGAGAAGAAGAGATTGTGGCGTGGCCATCCGCAGTTGGGGGGGTAATTTCTTGCTTTCTGTCTCTCTGTCTCTCCAGCTCATGCACATGCCCTATAGCAAAAAATATCTCTCTAAAAAAAAGAAAAGGACAGCATGGTAACTATAGTTAACAATAATTTGCTATATATCTCAGAGTAGCTATAAAAGATTCTGAATGTTCCCAAGACAAGTAATGTCAAAGATTTGAAATGATATACATGATATAATCACTACACATTGTATTCTTATGCTGAAAAATCACACTGAACCATAAAAATATGTACAATTATTATACAACAGTGCAAATTTTTAAAATGACCTCTAGTCTATACCTCACACCATATCTTACATTGTAAACTCTAAATGGATCATAGGCCTAAATATACAACTAAAACTATAAAAGTTCTAGAAGAAAGGATAAGAAAACATTTTCTGACCTTTTCAGTTAAAGATTTCTTAGAAATGACACTGAAAATATGATTCATAAAATAAAAATACTGATATACTGATCTTAATCAAAACTAAAAACCTTTACTCTTCAAAATACTTTAATAAGGATGTGAATGCCAGATGGGGTGTGGAGGAGTGGGGCCTGGAGAAGAACATTTGGAGTAGGGATACAAAGACAGCATTGTTGAGACAGGGAGGTTGTTGTTATATTTTTACCAATTCGATTGGGGAGAAATGTTCTTATATTGAAATGATCACCTTGAAAGCTAAATAATGTGATTGAATGTATTAAAAAATGTAAAATTAATTAATTAATTAAAATATACTTTAATAAGGTAGAAAAATATGTCAATAACTGGGAGAAAATATTTACAATTCACATATCTAATAATGAAGTTGTTTTAAGAAAATATAAAGAACTCTCACTTTCTCTCTCTCTCGATCTGGTCAAATTAAAAAATAAACAAATAAAAGTTAAAAAATAAAAATAATTCTAAAAAAAGCATATGTTCATAAAAATACTTGTACACAAATATTCATAGGGAATTTATTTTAGTAGCACAAAACTCAAAACAACCCAATATCCATAAAAATGTGAAAGGATAAATAAACAATGTTGGATCCACATAATGGAATACTATTCATCAAAGCAAAGGAAACAGCTTTTAATACATACAACAACATGGATGAATCTCAAAATAATTATGATTATAAAGTCATACCCCAAAAAAGTACATACTGTATGCTTCCATTCTTATTAAATTCTAGAAAACACAAACCAATCTATAGTGACAGGAAGACGATCAATGGTTGCCTGGAGGTTCAGAGAGGTAGGAAGGGACAGGACAGGGAAATTATAAGAGTATGAGGAAACTTTTAGAGATGATGAATATGTGGATATGTATATTTCCTGATTGTGGTGATGTTTCTATGTACCAAAGCTTATTAAATTGAATGTTTTATATGCTATTTATTTATATAAACTATAATTCAGTAAGTTTTTACAAATGCAGGGGGAGTAACAATGTCTGGGGTCCACCTCTAGAGGTTCTAACAATTTGTCTCAGATATGCCCTGGGTAACAGGATTTTCTAAAATTTTCAGGTGATTCTAATTTGCAGCAAAGTTTAAGAACCCATGTTCTTACTTGCATCACACTTTAATAGGGGCTTTAATACTTAAAGCCCCTATTATCTTGATCTAAATTGATCTCATTGCCTAAAGAACATCCTTTCACCAGTCTTACTTTCTTCCAAATCATTCCAAACATCATAGCCAGAGTGATAATCCTAAAACACAAATCGGATCCTTTCATCGCCTTTCTTAAAATCATGCAAGGCATTCCTACTATGTTTTGGATGGTTCCTCAACACTTATGAGGATTAGTTCCTACTTGTTTTCTTGCATTTCCCTCTCACCCTCTATTCGTCAGCAGTCCTGAACTTTTTTCACTTCCTTTACCCTTCCAGGGCTCTCTACATTTTAGCCTTCAAACACGTTGTTCTCCCTGCCTAGAACACCTTTCCATTCATCTGGTCAACTTTTACTTATTCTTCACTTCTCAGCCTAAATGTCAGTTCTTCTGAGGAACCAATACACAGATTTGTCAAATGATACTCAATACGTAGAACATGCCTTACACTCTGCAGTTGCTCAACTATAGTCTACTTTTCTTTGGTAAAAAAAAAATCATACTTTGTTGGAATTATTAGTTATATTTCTTTACTTTTCTTTCTTTCTTTCTTTCTTTCTTTCTTTCTTTCTTTCTTTCTTGATTTATTTTTTGCTATAGGGTGGGTGCATTCGCCAGACAGACAGAGACAGACAGACAGAGAGAAAGCAAGAAATCACCCCCTGGGGGGATGGCCACGCCGCAATCCCTTCTCCTCCATTCTCCTCTCGGGATCTTGGGCATGCACACACATGCGCCTGGCGTGAGTTTTAAGCCACCGGGTCCGGGACTCAAACCACGGTCGACTACGTGAGAGTCCAGCGACATAGCCATTACGCTAACTGCTGGTCCCAGTTAGCTATATTTCAACTGGATTTTTACAGGATTGTAAAATCCATGAAAACTGGGAGTGTATATGTCTATTCCATTGTTGTATCTCTAATGGCATATAATAGTACATATTTATTTATTCATTTGAGATGTTAATGGAGCCCCCACTATGTACCAGGCTCTCTTCTGGGCAGTGAGCATATCTTTGTCAAAAAGTCTAACACAGTCATTTGGCACCATGTGATGTTCCAATGACTCCACTTTTTGCATTATATATACTTCTATTTTGAATTTTTTTTCTTTTGGTTGAGGTGGGGAAGAGGTGGGGTGAGAAAGGATAAATTAGATAAGAAAGCTTAACAACACACACATTTATAGAGTGAAGAAAACAATTCATAAAAAGAAAACGAGAGTCTGGAAACACTGAATACAAACATCATAATCTTTCTTTCTTTGTTTTTTTTTTTTTAAGTAAATCCCTGCCACATACCAATTCTAATACTAATACTAATACTAATACCAATACCAATACTAATACTATAATACTAATACTAATGGGGAAATAAAATCCACAAGAGACAATAAATGTCAATATTATCTTCTAATTTTAAAGCCTGGAAACCTAATGTCACACTACATACACTCAACAAATGCTATCTATTCCTGCTTCTAATAAGGATTACAAAGTATTTGGTCAATGTGTTTGTTTTCTTTAATCTATAGAGACATTTTTCACCTAAAACATTTCATGATTATCATTAACTTACATTCAAGAATTCCAGTCCATTGGGAAGCACTGTTTTGGAAATTTACCTTAAAGCATTTCTGTTTTATTGTCACATAGACAAACTCTCAAATTCCTTACTGAAAGCAAAATCAATATAGACTTTATGTTTCTAATAGCTACTAGAAAACAGCCAATGTTTCTTAATTAAAACTACCAAACAAGGAACAACAAACACTAATTATAAAATATTATAACATTTATTTATAGTCCTAGAAACATCAAGATTATATATATATATATGCATATATATGCATACATATATCTCAATTTCAGAGGAAATAAATGATTCTGAAATAATTCAGCACAACTTCTCATTCCATGTGTTCAGGATTCTATATTTTATCTTTTTAAAATTCTCATTTTATAAGAAAGTTTCACATGACTGAAATCTTCAGCTCTTGATTGTTCCATAACATGTTCTTACTTAACCAATGCTGGCTTGATTTTCAGAGAGGCTTCTTATTCTTCTTTAAGGGATTTTCAGAGAGGCTTCTTATGCTACTTAAGGAAATCCATCTATCAGCATATCGTGTTTCTTGCAAGGGTATTAAACATTACTTGACAGTTTGACTGAAAAAAAAGTGACTTGAAAAATCATTATTTTTAATATTAACACCTATCTGCGAGCATCTCCTTACCAGAAAGCTTGGTCATTCTTAATCTGATAGGTAATAGGAAATAGCCATTCATATTTCATATGTTTAACTGTATTAACTCAAGGAAAAGCTACTGTAGATAAGATTTGGTCTATCTCTGCTATAACAGGTTATAAGACAGAATAATTTTCATTTTTATGATCCTATAGACTTGTCTGTGCAAAAAGAGTGAACACCATTTCAATTAGTTCTGCATTGTTTATTCTTGGTAGTGCCAAGGGATAACATTAATTGATTTGAGGACAAAAAGCTCATAGTTTTTTTTTTTTTAGAAAAAGATTTTTGCTATAGGGAGCATGTGCTTACCCAAGACAGAGACAGACACAGAGAAAGAAAGCGAGAAATCACCCCCTGGGGTAATGACCACACCACAGTCCCTTCTCTTCCATTCTCCTCTCGAAATTTTAGGCAGGCATGCATATGTTTCTGGTGTGAGTTTCAAGTCACTGGGTCCAGGACTCAAACCACGATAGACCATGTGGGAATGTAGTACCTTAACCACTATGCCACCTGCTGACTCTTCTTAATATTGCTCAGATCTGAAAATACAGATTTAATAATAGAGTCCTAAAAAGTAACTTCATTTACACAGAAAATAACATTTAATAATCAATAAAGAACCAAGCCATTGAGACCCAGATGAAGCTCAGGCAGAAAGCATACAGTACATCTTAGATCCTTTGAAGTAATAGATTACAGAAATGCCTTTGCATATGCATGAATGCTCCATATTTTCCTTCAAAGAAGTGTAGTCAAAATGTCTTTCTTCTCTAGACCTTGTGCCAGTCACATGCTATGCAATAACTGTCCAAAGTGGATGTCACTGCAGCTAAGTGACATATCCTGCCTAAGTAAGTCTCCTAAGTAGTAAGTCTCTTGCCTAAGTCAGTCCTAAGATCCCATCCATTTCTTCATGGTATTTAATTTTCTTGCCATTGCCTTGGAGTAACCTCATCATTCAGCTTTCAGAGAAAGGAAAATCATATAATTTATCACTTATCAGGTAGCAACCAATACTACTGGCCATTGTTTGCCTTTTTGTGATCATATATTAACCACTCTGGTGACATGGTGATACCTCATTTGCCTTGGACTGCACATCAGGGTCCTTCAGAAAGTGATTAGTCATTATTCTAAGACAACAGACTACATAAAACAGCCTGATAAAGGTAGGACAGATAATGACATACAATTTCATAAGACCAATACCACATAACTGAGTTGTTGACTAAGTTTCCCCTCTCCTCCTTCTGTCTGCAAGTTGTCTAATAGTTTAATATTAATGTCTGTTGCACCCTAAGTATGGAATAACTACTGCTGATAAGAACCCTCTGCTTTAGATAAATAAGGTACTAGAATATGTCAAAACACGCAAATATTCATAGTGGATCATCAACTTCTGGTATAGCAAGGATTGTTAATATCCTTGGAAGAAAATACCTTAGAATCTTGTATCAATTTATAGTTGTTTATGCAATCAGCTGGCAAGATTTATGGAGTGTTCATGTGTCCAGTGTATTCAATGCTTCCAGGAGAAGGGAGACAAAAGAAACAATTCTAATATTAGAAAATAACATGTGAATAAACTACACAGAAATCCAGTTTCTTTTGAAGGAGGTTTCAAGTAGAGTTCTAAGCATATA
>NW_006159659.1:1174894-1178789 GCF_000334495.1 Tupaia belangeri chinensis | reverse complement strand
ATGTTTAAGTAGTACTTAAGAGCATCAGTAGTGAGCAGAAACCCTGTATACCGAGTGTCCACAAATGAAAAGAAAATAAAATTTTAAAAAAGTAAAAATATATGGGACCAGCAGTTAGTGTAATGGCTGTGTCGCTGGACTCCCATGTAGTCGACCGCAGTTCGAGTCCCGGACCCGGTGGCTTAAACTCACGCCGGGCGCGTGTGCGTGCGTGCCCAAGATCCCGAGAGGAGAATGGAGGAGAAGGGATTGCGGCGTGGCCACCCCCGTGGGGGGTGATTTCCTGCTTTCTGTCTCTCTGTCTCTCTCTGTCTGTCTGGCAAGCACACGCACCCTATAGCAAAAACCTCTCAAAAAAATTTAAAAAATAAAAAATATTAAAAAATTAAAAAATAATGACAATAAATAAAATGTTTTTAAAACAGAAAGTGGTCTCTGTGGCAGAAGAGCACTTTGCAGGTTCAACTGAACAAATCAAAGTTTTTGCCTTTAAAAATGATGAAATCTGAGCTGAGGAATTGCCTGATTTCTATTTCTAAACCAATGGTTCTCATTTAGGGGCAATATGCCCGCCAGGAACATTTGGAGACGTTTTTGATTGTCACAACTTGGAAAAGTTGCTACTGGCATCTGGTGGGCCGAGGTCAAGGATACTTCTTGACATCCTGTAATGCAGAGGACAACCCATTACAAGTATTATCTGGCCTAAAATGTAAACTCTTGGCAAGGAGATGAGCATAAATTAGGATGCCAAGTTTGGTTATGTTATATAGAACCACTGAAGATGTTTGATGTACCTAGAAATGGGTTTTCCTTAACATAGTCTTGCTTGACAATAAAAACCATTGGCTACTCACAGCATATTTATCTAGAATAGTGTCTCCCTAGAAATTCAATGAAGGTGAAAAGCCAGGAGTGGTTTTAGAGTTGTATCTTAAAGGCTGGAAGAATTTTTAACAAATCAGAGACATTTGTTTCAGCAAATAATGAAATGAACCATTTTCTAGGGCACAATGCAAGACTATAAGGGATCATACTAGCATTGGGCACTTATAAGTGGATGAAATTCAAGAGCATTTTCATAAATGTACATTTTAGCCATTTAAATTTTAAGAGACAAGAAAAATAGACTTAAAACTCAATGGATTTGAATAAAGTGAGATTT
This sequence comes from Tupaia belangeri chinensis, assembly GCF_000334495.1. Classification (NCBI taxonomy): domain Eukaryota; kingdom Metazoa; phylum Chordata; class Mammalia; order Scandentia; family Tupaiidae; genus Tupaia; species Tupaia belangeri. The sequence continues at coordinate 1,177,624 of NW_006159659.1, read as the reverse complement.
TAATTAAAAGGCAAAGAAAGTTTAATTCAGGAAATAGTGGCTATTTTGTATTGTGAAACTTTTACTTGTTTATAGAGATGTACAACACACAAAGAGACTAAACAGAGAGAGAGAGAGAGGAGTAGTATGACCCAAAGAGTAAATGTTGCAACTCAAGTGTTTTAATCAAGGATGGCATTTAGGAACATCAAACTAGTGGTTAAAAACTAGATTAATATTTATTTATAGATAAAGATTTTGTTATTTTTATCATTCTGAACAAAATACAAATGAAAAATCATGAGAGTTGTGACATGCTCTTGATAGCATTTTACAATTCACAAAGTGCTCTGACATTATCTCCTTCATTTATAGAATAATGTGGGGGAAACTTATATTTCTGTAATGACTGTTTTCTTCCTGGTGTCCCAAATACTCTACTAAGGATAATAGAGCTCAATTGAACACCTGAATGAATATGTAGGTTCCAAGAGTTCAAGTGGCAGTGATTATAGTCTAAAGCATCTAACTCACTAATGACAGAAGTATATAGAAGATATATACTAGTGTATGAAGGTAACCTTTCATACACTAACCTAATGCACTGGAAAATAATAACTGGATAACCAGCTCCTGAAATTCATGGAGATTCATATAAACCCAATAAATCACTTATACAGGCTGTAAACTTGCCAGCAAATCATTTACAATATCTTTCAATCCCTTTCTGTTCATACTAAAACAACAACACTGGGGATTTGAAAAATAAGCCATCGCTAACTACCTAAAAATCAATTATCGGGTTGGTGAAAGACACCTCAGTCACCATTCATTATCAAAGCCTTCATTCTATCATTTAAAGTGTGCATTTGTTAAATGGGGAAATGGATTCTCTGCATATTAACATGATAGTAATAGCCCATTATCAGTAAGGCATACATTTTGAGCTGTTTTTCTAGTAGCTAATATGAATTTTTAATAAGCAAATATATATTCTTCCTTAGCTTCAAGACACAACAGGACCAAAAATATATCTATGATACAGTTTATCTTTTCATCATGCATAATTAAAATATAAGGAGATAACACCCTGGTTTTTAACCAGGTCATTGGCAAAATTTTACAATGTCTTTTAACAACTATGATATGCCTAGAACCAGTGGAAAAGATTCCAATTGTTAGATGCATGAAGTTCTTTTAGACTACAGCATTTTAGAGCTTAGAAAACTCTTTAAAATATCTAGTACTAGCCTGTGTTTTGCAACTAAGAAAGCAAAGCTTTAGAGAGGTTAAGAGATTTATTGAAGTGCACATAGCTAAAGTGGTGGCTTATCAGTATCTCTAAATCTAGAATTCATGATTCTAAGCTGCCAATTCAGTGATCTTTCCATCATAGCATACTGTTCTGAGGTCACACTTGGTTTTATTACTACCCATGAAATACATGGTATCTCATGCCAATTTACAAAGAGTATTAGTACAGAGATACTTTGCTAACTTCTTTGAATCCTCCTGCAAGAGATAAGACTTCAAGTTCATATCACCTGCTTATATCTCATAATTTTCAGTTTTTTCCATCACCTCCTGGTGAAAGAATGCACAAGGGCCAGTGTCCCCTTGAGATCCATCATTCAAACTTGTAAACTTTCTCACATGTCCTGGGAATGTTCAGATTCTCAAAGCTGACTCAAAAGCATAGACTGGCATAAGGACATATACTAATCAAATAACACATAAACTTCTTTTTTGAAATTCAAATCTAATTAGGGAAGCATATAGGGGCCAACCCTGTTGCCTAGTGGTTAAGGTAGCCAGTTCACATAGATGATCATGTGGTTCAAATCTCAGCCCTGGTGTCTTTGAAAAATATGTTGGGCACATGTGTGTGCATGCTCCAAGTCCTGACGTAATACAGAAATGTAAGGGAAGGGATTGTAGTGTGATCATATCCCATTGGGAGATGCTTTCTTCCTCCTCTTTTCTCTCTGTCTCTCTCTGGTGTGCACATACTCTCTGGGAAAGTTTTTTTATGTTTTTTTTAATTTTTTATTATCATCATAATCTTCTTTATATTACATTGGATTACATATAACTTTACAGTGTATGACATTGCTTTTTCAAAAGGGAATGCCATGCATGTCAGTCAGTACAAAGACATTAATCTCCCCGCTTCAACATTCGATATTTTTTCTATGTTTTCCTCAATCATCATTATTATTATTATTCTAATTACTTTTTAAAAGAGTCAATCACTGTTTCTCATTTTGCTGGGAAAAAAATTTTTTAAAGCAAGCATATAATTTGGTAACCCCACTAACATAAACCCCATTTTTAAATAAATTTAAAAAATGTTTAAAATTTCTTTCCTGGATTTAAGTCTTAAGTAAATTCTTAACATTTTTTATTTTGATTTAATAAAGCTAAAACTGCTTTTCTTAAATAAAAAAAAAATGAAAACAAGCAAACAAAAATAAATAAAAAGCATGCCTACATAATGATCACAGTAAGTTATATAGCCTCAACTAGGTTCTACTTTACAGTATGTTCATTCTGCTCACTGAGTTTTATGCCTAAAGTTAGACTTGTATTCATAGGTATGTTTATATCAACTGTACTTACTATTGAAAGTATTTAGTTTAATTAAGATGTTTTGTGAATCAATAAAATGTGAATAAAAAGGCATGGAAAGTGACTATAGATACCAGAGTCAGTGTAGGCATGGAAAGTGACTGTAGATACCAGAGTCAGTGT
>NW_006159659.1:1171021-1174715 GCF_000334495.1 Tupaia belangeri chinensis | reverse complement strand
TAATCATATTTCCAAAAGCTTTTTTCTAGCATAAAAATAATTTTATATCTATTAAGAATGGACATGTACTAGATTTTGGCATTTCACTATATAGATGTGAATATAATTGTGAGGTGTATAAACTGAATTTGAGCAGCCTAAATGTAAATTAAAACAATAGTCACTCAAAAGAAAGACATTTTTAATAATATCCAAAAGACAGATCAGCAGATGGCATAATGGTTATGTTGCTGGCCTCCCACATAACCACCGTAATTTGAGTCCTGTACCCAGTGGCTTAAAACTCACATCAGGAACGTGTGTATGTGTACCCAAGATCCCAAGAGGAAAATGCAGGAGAAGGGATTGCTGCATGACCATCTCCCCTAGGGGGATGGTTTCTCACTTTCTCTCTCTTTAGGATGCACATGCACCCATAGCAAAAATCCCTCTCTAAAAAAAAAAAAAAATAGAGTAATCACCAAGACATGACAAACTGAGGTGCAGTGTGGGTAAGTCTGTAGATGTAGGCTAAAATTATAGCAGCAATGAGGAAGGAGGCTCTGAGGAGTGTGAAAGACTGTATCAGTGGCCAAATTCTCTGCTTCTCTCTGTGTCCATACACTTTGCCATGTAACTTTCCAGTTATTTCTGACATGGATGGGGCATAATCCTCACCCATGGGTTTAGCCATGTGACATGCTCTGGTCAATGGAATTTAGCAAATATGACAAAGAATCTTGAAAAGTGCTCTTACAATTGGCCTTACTCATTCCAGTGCTTATACCTTCCCTGTGAGAAGGACATGCCTAATCCAGCCTGCTATTCCCAGAGGGAGGATGAGAGATATGTGGAACACAGCTGCCTTAAAGTGCTCCAACCTGCCCAACCTAGAACAAAATCCCAGCCAACACATAGCTACATGTGGTATACTAAGCAATAATTGGCATTTTAAACCTCTGAGTTTTGGGATAGTTAATTATGCAGCACTAACTGCCTGATATACATGGGAGCTTCAAAAAGTTCGTGGAAAAAGTATATTAAGAAATAGTTATGCATGGCTTTCAACATCAGTTCAAGAGAAGTGGAGTAAGACAGACCTTAGGCCAAACCCGTTGCTCAAGTCTGCAGAACAGTCTCAACTCTATCATATCCAATGCTCTCCACCCAGTTTTAAAAAAATTATGATAAAATATACATAATATAAAATTTACCACCTTAAGAGTTTTAAAGCATATAGTTTAGTACTGTTAAGTATACTCACATCATTGTTTAACCAATCTCCATTGTTTAACCAATCTCTGTTTATACCTATTAAACCACTCCCCATTTATCCCTCCTATCACCATTCTCCTTTCTTTCTCTATAAATTTGGACATTCATGATGTCTCACATAAGTGGGATCATAAGTATTTATCCCTTGTGACTGGCTTATTTCATTTAGCATAAAGTCATCAAGGTTAATTCATATTGTAACATGTGTCAGGATTTCCTTTCTTTTTAAGGCAGAATAATATTCCATTGTACATACCATATTTATTTGTGCACTCATCCATGGACACTTGAGTTGCCTCCACCTTTTTTTGTGTGTGTGAGTAATGCTCTTATGAACATGGATGTATAAATATCACTTCAAGACACTGCTTTCAATTATTTTTGGGTATACTCAGAAGTGGAACTTCTGAATTATATGGTAATTCTACTGTTAGTTTTTTCTGGTATACTCACACTATTTCTTGTTTGTATATTGTTTTTTAAATTTATTTATTATTATCATAATCTTTTTATGTTACTTTGAATCACATGTAACTTTATAGTGTGCTACATTTATTTTTCCAGAAGGAGTATCATGTATATCAGTCAATACAAAGACATTAAAATCCTCATCATCCAAGAGCTTTTCTTTTTTTTCAGATTAGTATTATTATTCCAATTAATTTTTAAACATTCAGTCACTATTTAACAGTTTACTTGTAAAAAGATTTTACCCAACATAAAATACTTCTCAGACCACTCCAGTTGAGAAAACTATACATGCCATCATCAACAGGTAATAAACCATATCTGTATCCCAGTAATGTCAAGCCTCGCTATTTGTTCTCTTGCTATCCTTCTCCACACTCTTCTCTTCTTCCACCCCATTCCACACTGTCTTATCATTACTAACTCTTTTCACTATTTTTATGCCCTCCAATATTTCTATCTCTATCTCTACCATGAAGTGTGGATAGTCGGTATGTATTAAGTGAATACATACAATATCTTTCTTTCATGTCCTGCCTTACTTCACTCAACAATACATCCTCCATATCCGACCACTTTCTATTAAATGTCAGGGTCCTGTGGGTTTTTTTTATGGCTGAGTAGTATTCTATAGAGTACATGTGCCACACTTTTTCAATCCATTCATCAGATTATGGACATTTGGGTTGGTTCCATGTCTTGGCAATTGTGAATAATGCTGCAATAAACATTGATGTGCAAGCGTTTTTCCGACTGAGCGTTCTCCAGTCCTTTGGGTAGATACCCAGAAGTGGGATTGCTGGATCAAATGATAGTTCTATTTGTATATCTTTAAGGAACCTCAATATTGTTCTCCACAGTGACTGAACCAGTTCATATTTCCAACAATGGTATAGGAGGGTTCCCTTTTCACCACACCATTGCCACTTATCACTTTTTATATTTTTAATCTTTGCCATTCTGACAGGGGTTAGGTGGTATCCCATTGTAGTTTTAATCTGCATCTCCTTTATGTTGAGGGAATGAGGGATGTTGAGCATTTCCTCATATGCTTTTTGGCTGTTTGTATGTCTTCCTTAGAGAGATTTTTGTTCAGTTCATTTTCCCATCTTTTAGGATTTTAGGATTTTTTTTTTTGTTTTTTTGTTTGTGTGGTTTTTTTTTTTTTTTTTTTTCATGTAAGGTGCTTGAGTTCCCTGTGTATTCTGGTTATGAGTTCCTTGTCTGAGGCATATTTTACAAAAATATTCTCCCATTCTGAGGGTTGTCGATTTACACTTGTTACTGTGTCCTTTGGTGTGCAGAAACTTCTAGTCTGATAGAGTCCCACTTGTCTAGTTTAGGGATTATTGCCTATGCTTTGGGGTCTTATTTAAGAAATATTTGCCTACTCCAATATCTCTCAGAGTTTCCCTAGCATTTTCCACCAGTGGTTTTATAGTTTGAAGTCTTAGGTTCAGATCTTTAATCTGTTTTGCATTGACTTTTGTTAATGGTGAAAGATGGGGGTTCAGTTTCATCTTTTTGCAGGTGGATACCCAGTTTTTCCAGCACCATTTACTGAAGAGGTTTTCCTTTTCCCAATGGATTGACTGGTGTCCTTTGTCAAAAATCAGTTGGCTGTAAGCTTTGGGAGTTATTTCTTGGGTCTCTATTCTATTCCATTGGTCCACATGTCTGCTTTTGTGCCAATACCATGCTGTTTTAATGATCACAACTTTATCGCATAGCTAGGGATGAGGGAGTGATATGCCTCCCACTCCACTCTTCAGGATTGCAGAAGATTGTTTTGGCAATACGAGGTTTTTTATGATTCCAGACAAATTCTATGGTTGTCTTTTCTAGATCTGTAAAGAATATCTCTGGTTAAAAGACTTCTGTTTTTAAAAAAATTATAATAATAATAATTATTGGGAAATGCATGGAAAAGACATTGAATGATAAAGCGGGGAGATTGATGTCTCTGTATTGA
>NW_006159659.1:1165962-1170993 GCF_000334495.1 Tupaia belangeri chinensis | reverse complement strand
AAGAATATCTCTGGTATTTTGATTGGAATTGCATTAAATATGTAGATTAATTTGGGTAGAATTGCCATTTTGACTATGTTAATTCTTCCAATACAGGAACATGGGATGTCCTTCCACTTTTTTATTTCACTTTCAATATCTATTTTAAGATTTTCATAGTTTTCTTTGACTTCCTTAGTTAGGTTTATCCCTAGGTATCTTACACATCTTGTGGTGACAGTGAAAGCAATTCCTTTCTTTAGTTCTACTTTGTTCAACTTGTTGTTCATACATAGAAATGCTATAGATTTTTAGATCTTGATTTTGTATTCTGCCACTTTACTGTATTCACTTATTACTTTGAGAAGATTTTTCATGGAGACCTTTTGGTCTTCTAAGTATACCATCATTTCATGTGTGAATAAAGATATTTTCAACTCTTTTTTGCCTATTCAAATGCCTTTTATATTATTCTCTTTTCTGATTGCATTATCTAAGACTTTCAGCACTATATTAAAAAGCAGTGGAGAAAGTGGGCAGCCTTGTCTAGTACCAGTTTTTAGTGAAAACGCTTTCAGCTTTTCCTCATTCAGTATGTTAGCTGTAGGTTTTTCATAGATGGCTTTTATTATGTTGAGAAATGACCCTTCTATATCAGTCTTACTGAGGGTCTTAATCATGAAACGATGTTGTATTTTATCAGATGCTTTGTCTGCATCAATTGAAATGATCATATGGTTTTTATCTTTCTTTTTGTTAATTGTTTGTTTATTTGTTTATTGTTTTTAAGACAGGGTCTCATCAGTTCACAGTCTTCCTGGCTCAGCTTCACAGCTGGGACTACAAGGACATACCACCACATCCAACTCCTTTTTAAAGAGTCTTACTATGTCACCCAGGCCAGCCTCCAGCTCATGATTCACGATTCTCCTACTTTGGCCTCTCTAACTTACTAGCATTATAGGTTCTTGTTTTTGTTTGTTTGTTTGTGTTTTGTTTTTAATATCAGAACAAAAATCTAACCCAGGCCTCCCACATGGTCCTAGCCTGTGGATCACAGTGTCTTAGCTGCATGTGCTGTCATGGGTAGGCCTTACCCACCCTGTTTTTTAAGAAACATTTTATACTTTCCTCTTTTTCATACTGAAATTAAATTCATAGGTAATATAATCTATTGGGTCATTGGAAAAATCATGGTGCAAAAATACATCATGACTTTTCAGATGACCCTATATATCTTCACAAGTAAGTTTAAAAATCTATGTAATATAGGGCCAGTAGGTGGCATAGTGGTTAAGGTATTGAAATCCCACATGGCCAACCATGGCTCCATTCTCAGGCCTGGCAACTTGAGAATCACACTCTGTACATTTGTGTGCATGCCCAAAATGCCAAGAAGAGAGTGGAGGAAAAGGGATTGTAGTGTGGCCATCCCCATTGGGGGTTATTTCTCACTGTCTCTCTTTTTCTCTCTGGCAAGCACGTGTGCCCTATGACACAAACCTTTAAAAAAAAATCTATGTATTTATAATATGCTGAGATCTAAAGGAAAAATAAAAGTAATTTATAATGTAAAATATAATTCAAATGTAAATGTTTGGACAAGACCACACTAGAAAGAGTCAGATACTTACTCTTACTTATAATAACTAAATTTGAATTTAAAAGAAATAAAAAACTTTAAATGCATATTACTAAAGTGAAAGAAGCCTATATGAAAAGACTATATACTACAGACATATATTAGTCAGGATTCTGACTCAAACTATATAACATTCTGGAAAAGGTAAAATCATGGAAATAGTAAAAATATCAGTGGTTTCCAAGAATTGGGGGAGGAAGAGATTCATAGGTAGAATATGGAGGATTTTTAGGGCAGTGAAACTACTCTTCATGAGAGCATACTGGTGGATACATGTGATTATACATTTGTCCAAACACATAGAACATAAAACATCATGAACCGTAATACTATGCAAACTGCAAGCTTTGGATAATAATTATGTGTCAGTGTAGGTTCATTGGTTAATACAAATGGTGCAGGATGTTGAAGGTAGAAGAGATTGTGTAGGAGAAGGGATATTTGGGAACTCTGTACTTTCTGCTCAATCTTGCTGTGAACCTAAAGTTGCTCTAAAAAATAAAGTCTATATTATTAACAAAATGTTTAAAAGTCACCAGGAGAAAACCCAGGTTATTTTCAATTTTATATAGGACCAAAACCAGGTAATTTTCAGTTAATAAAAAAGGCAATATTGAACTAGAAATTGTTGTGACTTTAAAGTTTTTTTGACATTTTGAGACAAATGAAGGTTAATTAGGTATAGTCATGTATATTCCTGGAATCTCCATAATAGGAACTGATACAGTTTATCTCCCAAAAACACATGTTTTGGGACTTGGTTGTATTGCGAAGATGGTTAAAAAAAACTTAATCCCTCATGATGCCCCAGGGTGGAGCCTTTCAGTGTGATAAGCTTATTAGGGCAGGGACCCCAGGATTGTGTTCTAACGTGTTTATAAGAGAGCAAAGGAAACAAGAATAGTCAGAAATTTACAGACAGCCACTCTGCTCAAGATCCTGCCTTCCATCATTTTGTGATACTTCAGGGCCTTTCACAAGACTATAATCATTAGTCTGTTCTCTTAAATTCACCCAGTCTCATGTGTTTCTGTAAGCAATGCAGTAACAGACTAAGAGAGGAACAGTTACATATGCAGCCTGATTCAGGTGTGTTGTATGGCCATACAAATGAGAGTGGCATTATCATTAGTGGCATGACTTTCCAGATTGCTAAACAATTTCCAGAAAAATCCCAAACAAAACAAATTCAATCTTTCCTCAGTATATATGGTAGTAACACTTACATTCCTGGAAAATTAAGTGATCATTAAAATTGTGCAAAATACTTTTAAAATTAAAAAATAAAATTGCATTTTATACTTGATAGATATTCAGAGGTTTACCATCATTAATGTCCAATAAGACATTTAAAAGTATTGCAAGAAGTAAGATAACCTTTTATAGATCAAATTTTTCCCACACACTGATTTTGACCTCCTCCTACTAAATGTCAATAATACCTCCAAACAAAATGCACAAATTTCCTTTAGAATAGTAACTTACTCAATATATAATTTTAAAAGTAGCCAAACTGAAAGTACTTTAAAAACATGATATTTAGATGAAATATTTCCCATTTCTCAAAATGGTATGAATTGAGTAAAGCAGAAAGACCAAATATTGGGTTGTTGGGAAAGTCATGATACATTTTTCCATAGAAAAACAGAAAAATGTATCATGGCTTTCCTGACAACTTAATAAAATACAATATTTACAATATCCACTGAATAAGTATGCAAAGTTGATTTGTGTATGATCTATGTTCAAAAGTCATAGATCAAAATTGACACCAGTAAATCCTATTTCAATCCTTGTATTTTTAGGTGAATTTTTCATCATTTAAATAATTACACACACACACACGTGCACACACGCTTACACATCATTGACAACACTATGAATTTTGTGTCATTGCTAGTAATTTTATTGTACACAAAATGAAACCCAGCCAAAACAACTTTTGAGACAAATGAAACTTAATATGAAGTATAAAGGACATCTTTTAGGCTGCCTGTGGCTGCAGGCCCTAATGGCCGGGACCCATCACTCATCCCCACCCCTACTCATCTCTGGAATTTAGGTTGTTTTTTGGGGGGGACTTTAAGACAAATTTGCACCCCTCCCCAACCCATCTGGAGACAAGTTCAAACCAGTTCAGTGCCAGACACCAGGCTGCCTGTGGCTGCAAGCCCTAACAACCGGGACCCGTCGCTCATACTCTATGGTAGAGATCAAAATATTGGAGGACATAAAAGTGGTGAAAATAGTTAACAAGGATAAGACAATGTGTATTGAGGCAGGAGTAGAGGAAAGTGTAGAGAAAGAGAGCAAGAGAACAAATAGAGAGGCATGACATTAGTGTGACACAGGTATGGTTTATGACTTGTTGATGATGACGTGTATAGTATTCTCAACTGGACTGGTCTGGGAAGTATTTCATGATGGGTGAAGTCTTTTAACAAGCAAAATGAGAAATAGTGATTGACTGTTTTAAAAAATTGGAATAATAATAATGATAACAATCAGGAAAAAAAATGAAAATCTATTGGATGATGAAATGGGAATTTTAATGTCTCTGTGTTGACTGATATGCATGGTATTCCTTCTGGATAAAGAAAGGTAATACACTGTAAAGTTATATGTGATTTAATGTGATATAAACATGATTATGATGATAATAAATAAATAATATCTTTTAAAAAGTATTTTTAAAACTTTTTTAAAAATACTTTTAACCTTTTATGAGATCCACATAAAAGTATGAAAAATCCCCATGTGCTCTTTTTTTCCCTTTTTTAAAATTTATATTTGATCAATGTACTTCTTTTTTTTTTTAGAGGTTTTTGCTATAGGGCATGTGTGCCAGAAAGACAGAGAGAGACAGAGAGACAGAAAGCGAGAAATCAACCCCCCAGCGGGGATGGCCACACCACAGTCCTTTCTCCTCCATTCTCCTCTTGGGATCTTGGGCATGCACACACACACCGCCCAGCGTGAGTTTAAGCCACCGGGTCCGGGACTCGAGCCGTGGTCGGCTATGCAGGAGTCCAGCGACATAGCCATTATGCTAACTTCTGGTCACAATCAATGTACTTCTTTACAGCCTACAATATGGGCTTTCCAAGCATGCATGCATGCATGTCAATCTAGTCAAAATAGAATCACTAGTCTTTAATGTTCTTCCCCATTTGTTTTATCATTTCCTCTGTCTCCAGATAGATGGATTATTGGATGTATAGATACATAGATGGATAGATTAAAAACTGATATTTTTTAAATTATTTAAGCTCAAGTTATAGTAATTATGCTTTCTTGCCCCCCAGATACATCAATGTATATTTTTCTTTTTTTTTTTATCTTTTTTTTGGGGGGGGGAGAGATTTTCACTGTAGGGCACGTGCGCTCGCCAGACAGACAGAGAGAGACAT
>NW_006159659.1:1153776-1165553 GCF_000334495.1 Tupaia belangeri chinensis | reverse complement strand
CGTGGGAGTCCAGCGACATAGCCATTACGCTAACTGCTGGTTCCCAATGTATATTTTTCTAAGAACAAAAATATTCTCTTCCAAAACCACAGTATCGAAATCAGGACATTCAACATTGATACATTACTATTATTTAATCTATCATCCATATTTCATTTTGCTAATTGAGTAATGTCCTTTATAACAATTACTTTAAGGTTCAGGGTCCTGTCCAGGGCCACTTATTACATAATTTTAGTTGTCATATTGCTTTAATTTTATTTAATCTGAGGAAATCCTGCAGCCTTTGTCTTCTATAACACTGATTTTTCTGAAGAATTATTGAATGACCTTCCATTTGTGTTTGTCTGGTGTTTTCTTTCCTTTCCTTTCCTTTTTTTTTTTTTGGGGGGTTTTTTGTTTTACGGGGCATGCATTCCCATATAAGGTGCATGCACTCACCAAAAAGACAGAGAGAGACAGAGAGACAGAAAGCAAGGAATCACCTCCCAGGGGAGATGGCCACACTGCAATCCCTTCTCCTCCATTCTCCTCGCAGAATCTTGGGCATGCACGCACACACACCCAGGGTAAGTTTAAGCCACTGGATCCAGGACTTGAACTGCCGTCGACTACATGGGAGTCCAGTGACATAGCCATTACACTAACTGCTGGTCCCTGTCTGATGTTTTCTAATAATTATATTCAGATTTTCTGTTTTTTTGTCAGGAATACTATAAGCATAATGGTGTGCTCTTCTCAGTACATCCTAAGAGGAGGCATGTGATCTTTTTTTGTCTCATTATTAGTGATAAAGAATATCTTTACCAGAAAAAAAGCTACTAGGATAAACAAGTTCATTCAACTCACTAAAACATACTGCTCATTTTTGGAGCTTTTTCATGAGTAAGACAAAACATAAAGTTGATTTGAACTAAAGATAGTATTTTCTTTGAAAAGAAAGTCACTCCCTAGTCAAATTAACCAATTGAACATTATCTTTATTGACATGAGCTGAGAGTTTTGAATTCAGATTTAAATTATGTTGAAAATTAATATGTCTGGTGATTTATCCTGTCAAAGGCCTAGATGGAACTTAGCTGGTGGCCAAACGATATTGCTTTACAGTTGGTGTGTCTCGGAATTGCAAATCTCAGAAGGAAAGAAGACCACCTCATGAGACTGTGTATTGGGTCTCTGCAAAGGGCTAGCTGCAAAATGCTTCCCTACAGTCAATGAAATGAAAAGGATGAGATTCATTTTTCTCTCATTTTGCTTCCATCTGATTTTGTTCTGGTAGCAAAGTACTTGAAGTAAAGCATCTATTAATCTTGGAACAACCACTGAATTTAATTACCATGTCTAATGTTAGCTTGTACAAAGTGTTATAGGGATATGTTTTCTTCCATAAGAAGTACAGTACAATATGTTCTTATATTTCAAATTCATTTCACTTAATTCCAGTGCTTTGACAGGAAAAAGCGATACTGCTGCCGACCTTTATATTCAGGCTGCTATTGCTCTATGAACTACACACCTGAGAAAAGTCACATCCTATTTGCTTTCTTTATGACATGCTACTGTGTAGAACTATTTCCATTTTCCCCTACACACACACACACACACACACACACCAAAAAAAAAAATAGAATGAGAAGAACATGAATAATTGGTGCATTCCAAGAGACCATGATGAATTTTATTACTGTATGAAGCATATTGCATGAATTTCCCAGGGGTCTTTATTCTGAGCTCACATATGTTATGCAAAGCTGTCATTTTAAACTTCTCATAGTGTGGTGCTGAGTGGCTTCTTCCATTTCCTTATAAGGCTATTTACCTTTTTGGCTAGAGTAGTGGGTGGGTATTAAACTCCACATGCTGTGATGGAAATCTATACAAAGTTTATACTTCTCTGCACATTTTTAGAAGCAAGTAGAGATGAAAACAGAAAGTCACATCAATTCTCTCTGGGAGTCTCTTGAATTAAGAAGCTATTTAAAATTGGAAGGTTATTTGATGGGATATTAAGTAATGGGACAGAGGCAAAATGTACATGGAAAACAACATTATTGACAGCTGTGGAATGATGGCCCCTCTGTCTTCCAAAAAGAATGAAGGAAAGAAAAAGTATTTGGGTTACATATATTTTAAAAAAAATACGTTATTAAAATTTGTCAAACTATGTCTTTTCTCTGGAGAGCCCAAGAAGGGGAAGACAGCTCCTATGCCTAAGATTCTAGTCACAAAGATGGGCTACAAAATTTAATTTTTTCCTTAACCTTTGAGATTTTAGTGCAGAGATGACCTTATGAGGACAAATTAAAAGCAATTATTTCAAGCAAATATTGACCACATTGTCGTCACCATTAACCATATATCTCTGGGTTTTTCATCATCTGTATGTTCTGATCATAACTGAAAATGTATCATGCCACCACTCTCTAAAGAAACTCTTGTACATTTCTGAATGGAGACATGCACATAGAAACTTTCAAAATACGACAAAATAATATTGAGTTGTCAGAAAAGTCATGATGGCATTGCAAAGAAAAAGGATGTCATCACCTTACCATCAACCCAATTAAGTAATAAGAGAATTATCCTATACTTGAGGTATGATGATGACAATCATATGTATTTTAATAATACATTTTGTTATATAAATTCTCGACTGTTCAATACATCTATTGATTATACTTCCTTTCTGCTCCTGTTTCTGCTTGCTCACTTTCGTGTCCTCTGCTTTCCTATTCAAGTAACCAAACCCTTCCTTTCCCCATCATGTATCTTTGCTGCTGCTTTTCCTTCCACCTGGAAAGCTTCCCTTGTCCTGCTGCCATCACTTCTTTTCCATACAGCCTTCTTCAGAGCTCTAAATCATATATTCTGGACTCCATTAAATGCACCTTCCTGACCTAAATAGAGCCTTCCTCTTCTTTATTTCCCCATAATCCTCTAACTATAACTTTCTGGTTATATACCTCTTGTTCTATACCTTTTGCTTATTTGTTTATAGGATGGTTATTTAATAAATGTCTCTTCTGTGCTAAGTGACATTTGCCAGGGATGGCCAGAGATAAGACGCATTGTAGATCTGAGTTATTAGAAAGCTCATACTCTTAGAAAGTATATACATTAAGGAAAGAATTACAAAAGTCATGAATTATATATTAAAACACACATACACAATGATAAGGTGTGCTTAAAAGGTTATATATCTGATGTGGTCTAATGGGTCAGAATTGTCTGACCAAAGGGATCAAGATATATGACATGAAACCTGAGTTATACTTTACTTGGCTAGAGACCCATGAAATGAAATGCTTTGTTCTGGAAAGCCCAGAGCTACCCATTCACATCCAAACATGGCTTGGAGCTTCAAAACACATATGGCTCAATTGTAAATAATGTCAATAAACGCTCAGCCTGCAGTGTGCTTATGTAAGAGCTCCCCAGTGGTTCACAAAGGTTTAAAACTGTTCAACCATGAGATAAACCCTTCCTAAGCCCACTCTACAAGCCTGGTCTAGTACTGCTAATGATAGGTACCTTCCTTCAAGGAGATTGTGATCTAGCAGGAAAGACACACTTGTGCACAAATTGGTCATTAATCCATGTATCTGTTCATCTGGTTTAGTTCCCCCAACTTTTTGCTCTTATACAAGAACCCTTCAGTCCCAGACCCTCTTGAGGTACTTCACTGGCAAGTAAGTCACTCAGTGTCTTTTCCAGGCTGGTTCTTGTGTGGCACTTGGAAACTGTGAGTGAATTCTGGACTTTACCAGACAGGGTCCCTGATTGTTCTAATGACGTATCAAGCTGTGTCCACTGAGGTCCCAACTACTTTGGGAAAACAACAAAGAAGGGAGTCTTCTAGTCTTCTATTTTGTCTTCTTATAGTATCTTTATTTTAGACTCAAATATTAATTTCAATGAAAGACTATATTGCCACAGTTGCAGAATAATTTAAGAAGTAGATGGGACAATGGAATCCATAGCTTTTTCTCTTTAAGTTTTTTGTATATTTGTGAAAAACAGAATCTAAAATAGCTATAATATATGTAATAGCATATTAGGGCCCTTTATGCTACCAGAATAGTAAATAGTTCATTTCTGGTGGCAGACACAGTCTTACTCCTCTTTGGATCTCCTGAAATAGTTTCTTTTACTTAGTATTTACTCAGCCATTAGAGTAAGTGCATGACTGAATGAAGTATGGGTAATGAACAAACAAGTTTGTAGGAAATGTTGGAAAACAGGATATCATTGACCTTTAGAGTTAACTTAGAAAGCAGAGCTTGTAGGAATTATGCCATTCCATTCTTTTTATTGTAAGAGGATTTTAAATTTGGTCAGGATGACCAATATTATTTTAATTAATTAAGATCAGATTTATCTATATCTAAAATTTAAAAGTAATAGTATTTTGTAAAATCTCTATACACATAGGAAAACAGATCATGGCTACTTATTCATCATTTCCTAAGTAGCCATGATCTGTTTTCCTTGATGAATAAGAAATAGAAACAATGAAAATATCTAAACCCAAGGACTTCTAGAACCAAAATATTAAAATATGGCTACTATTTCGGATTTAAAATGTAAGCAATTTTTGAAGATATAAGTGATAGAGGAGCAGAGTTAGAAATGGGGAGGGAATAAGGAATAAAAAAAACTTTCCTGTGGAAGTACTTCTTCCCTAACAAATTTGTCTATATTCAGAATCATGTCACTGGTCTTCCCACCCTCTGAGTTGCCAAGTCATTTGAAAACACATGAATAATTTTGTTCCACTGTGTTCTTAAAAATCATGGTCCCCCCAAGATATTAATACAAAGGAAATGATGTCAACTTTATAGTGGAAAAACACAACAGACACCAATGGATGAAGGTTAACATTAACAGTAATGGAACAATTTAACATCATGAACCACTTGATATGAGGACACAGCATCACATCTGTAGTATAACTGCTTGTAATGATAATAACCACAATTGAATTATGAGAAAGCATTAGACAAACAAAAGTTAAGGGACATCCTAAAGAATAAATAGCCAGTAAGTACCCTTAAAAAGTGTTAAGTTCAGGGCTGGCAGGTAGCATGGTGGTTGACACTCTCAGATGGCTGGACACTGCCACATGGCTGACCACAGTTCAGGTCCTGGATCTGGTGGCTTGGTTTCTCACTTTCCTTCTCTCTGTGTGTCTGTCTTTCTCTGGTCAAATGAAAATGATAGAATGAATAAATAATATATATATATATATATATATATATTTGAAACCATACTGCTTCTGTTGTTATACAGTCATAAAATTATACAAAATTATAAGACATATTTTGAACATTATCTTTAAAATTCAGTATTTTGAAATTTTGAAAGTTGTTTGTAAACCGTCAAGAATTATGGAGTATGAGCTAAAATTTTTTGCTATGTAAAGTAAATGTTTGTGGAAAAATGTAAAAATAAATAAATGAAAGAAAAAAAAAGAAAATGTCACAAGTCGGAGTACAGTAAGCAGATACAACAATTTAATGACATGTGAGATCCTTGTTTGAATCTTACTAAAAAAAAAAATACTTTTGTGTATATAACAGTGAAATTTGAATGAAGTCTGAAGCTTAGTTAGTAGTATTGTACCAATGTTGATCTCCTAGTTTGGTAACCATGCCATGGTTATATTAATATATACGTATGTAAACTAGGGAAAGGGGTATATAGGAACACTTCACTATCTTTGCAACTTTTATGTAAGTCTAAAATGAGTTCAAAATAAAAGTTCTTTAAAAATTATATGCCACATTAATCTTTGAAAAGAATTATTTATTTATTTTATTTGTATTTTTAGATTTTAATTTGACCAGAGAGAGAAAAAGAGAAAGTGAGAAAGCGAGCTGCCAGGTTTGGAACTTGAACCATGGTCAGCCATGTGGGAGTCCAGCACCTTGACCACCACGCCATCTGATAGCCCCAGATTGCACATTAATATTAATAGAGACCTTTCAGAGATAAGTGGAGACACATTATAGAGTAGCCAAGATAGGATTAGTGAGGAGAATGTGATTTAAATTTTGTAATCATCTTTAATATTGCTTTATCTGTTCTTAACTGGATTCATCATTGGCATTACTCCACATGTCAGTCTGCTAGGTAATATAGCATTTACCATCAATGCACCATTAGATTTTAGTAATTTTACGTTGTTATATTACATGTGTTTGAAAAAGGCAAAGAAAAAGCTCAAAAAGATTTGAAAGCACTGCTATCTGCTTATAAAAATTCTTTATTTCCAGGGACCAGCAGTTAGCGTAATGGCTATGTCACTGGACTCCCACGTAGTCGACCGCGGTTTGCGTCCCGGACCCGGTGGCTTAAAACTCACGCCGGGCACGTGTGTGTGCATGCCCAAGATCCCGAGAGGAGAATGGAAGAGAAGGGATTGCGGCATGGCCATCTCCCCTGGGGGTTGATTTCTCGTTTACTGACTCTCTGTCTTTCTCTGTCTGTCTGGTAAGCGCATGCACCCTATAGCAAAAACCTCTCCAAAAAAAAAAAAAAATTCTTCATTTCCTTTTTTCATGATTTTCACTCTCTACCAGACCAAGAATATTTGCCATCATCATGTCATTCTAATTTCAGTAGTAAGAACTCTTACTACATCAATTTAAAAAAAAAAGTGCTCTAATATCTTAGGTCTGAAAAATCAATTGGTATAACTCCCAATACAAATATAAACAAAACACTCCAACTAACTACCCTTCTCAAATTTGTCTTATCATCAGTCTCTGGAAATGGAATTTTAGAAACAGTCCTCACCACAGTGTGGAAAATACTTCTGGTTTCCAGTTGTCAGTTGTCAAAGATTTGAGGGCTTATTCTCTCAGAACTGCCTCAGTTTTTACAAAAGAAATTGAGACTTTTCTGGTTGATTCTATCTAGATTAAATCAGATGGCAAAGCTGAAGTGAAATTCAAACTAAACAAGAAGT
Organism: Tupaia belangeri chinensis; assembly: GCF_000334495.1. Lineage (NCBI taxonomy): Eukaryota > Metazoa > Chordata > Mammalia > Scandentia > Tupaiidae > Tupaia > Tupaia belangeri. The sequence continues at coordinate 1,158,583 of NW_006159659.1, read as the reverse complement.
GATTTTCTTCTGGATCCTACTAAATGGAGTTACGTTATAAAATGTATATGAAAATTCTTAACTATTCGGGAACCAGCAGTTAGCGTAATGGCTATGTCGCTGGACTCCCACGTAGTCGACCGCGGTTCATGTCCCGGACCCGGTGGCTTAAAACTCACACCAGGCGCGTGTGCGTGCGTGCCCAAGATCCCGAGAGGAGAATGGAGGAGAAGGGATTGCGGCGTGACCATCCCCCCTGGGGGGTGATTTCTCGCTTTCTGTCTCTATGTCTCTCTCTGTCTGTCTGGCGAGCGCACGCGCCCTACAGTGAAAATCTCTCTCAAAAAAAAATTCTTAACTATTCAAAAAACTATGTTGCAGTTGTAAGCAGTCAAACAACAACTTACCTTGAACAAAGTTAGTCTCTATTTTTTGGCAATACATTATACAACCTTCAAATTTCTGTTATGAATCTGGTCATTTTGGTTTCCATTGTAACTCAGAATTCCTTAAACCATAACCTAATCTATAATTTTGCTCCAGTTTATATATATGATGAAATACTACCATTCAATAATTCTATAATTACACTTTATACCAATTTAATTTACTTCTCCTAAACATGCTATTCTGAAATTTATTCTTCAAAAACAGTGTTTCTTGGGACCAGCAGTTAGCATAATGGCTATGTCACTGGACTACCATTTGGTCGACCGCAGTTCGAGACCTGGACCCAGTGGCTTAAACTCATGCCAGGCGTGAGTGCATGTGTACCTAAGATCCCGAGAGGAGAATGGAGGAGAAGGGATTGTGGTGTGGCCATCCTCCCTGGGGGGTGATTTCTCACTTTCTGTCTCTCTGTCTCTCTCTGTCTTCCTGGTGAGCACACACACCCTATAGCAAAAACCTCTCCCCCAAAATTGCATATAATAACAACAAAAATCCTTCCCCTTTATATATGTAATAATAAAAAAAAACAGTGTTTCTTCTTAGTATTAAATGGTATGGGAGAAGGTGTCTGGATGATGGTGCAATGGTAAAATGAGACACTTTGAGAGGCTGACCTACATTGAAAGGTTCTAAGTTCATGTCTGGAAACCTCCCTGAGTATATCAGGCATACACATGCTGAGAATCCAGAGCTGGCTAATGCTGCATATTAAATCATGGTGTTGGGACCCTCCTGGGAGCCATTGGTTCTCAGGGAAGGTTTTACTCTATTGGTGGATCTGTTCTCAAAACGGCACAGTTCTATAGCAATTTCAGTACTGGGAGGTTGGGATTACCCTCTGTGAGTTCTTCCCCTGGAGTTAAGTAGCCATGTTGGCTTCAAGGAATACCCTGTACCAGTCCCATAGACAGGGATGTGTGTCCTAGTTCATGGTGGTAATGGGACCTTTTATGGGTCTCTCCTTTACCATTTCTCAGCATTGAAAAATGTCTCCTGACTCCAGTCTGCCATCCCTGCTAGCTGCTGTGTGTTTTGCTTCTCTATTCTGTTCTCTTGAATCTTCTGTGTTTCAGAAAGCTTCAGATATTTGTTTGGTGAAATACAGTGTTCTTCTTCAGAGATTCTATGCAAGGTGTATTTTTTTCATTGTTGTTTTGTTCCTTCTTTGTGAAGGAGACAAGCAAGGGAAACTGCTATTCATTCATTTTGATCTCTTCTATATGTATTTTTTTAAAGTTGCATAAGGAACACCAATTCCTATTTTTAGGATATATTTATGCAAATACTGCCTTGCCTGCCATCTTCTCATTACCAACTCCCCTTTGATGTTGATATAGTTATTCATTGATAATTGTATTTTTACATTAATGTACTCATCACATAATTAATTAGAATCTGTTATAAGTAAAACAACAGTCAATTTAAACATGATTCATAAAAGACATGCTTTCAAATAAATCTACTACAAATGGTAGTATATGCTATAATTACAATCTTATGAATGTTCAGAGAAGGGAGGGGAATCATTGTTACCTGCTGAGTGATCCCTATATTACATATGGAAATGACTCTGTTTAAATGGAGAATAGAATATATCTTTTAAAATGGCATTAAGTTTGAAAGGTAAGCTAGAGCCAGATTTTAAAATGATTTTGGTATCACACTAAAGAGCTTAAACTTTATTATGTAAAAGAGGTTTATTTATTTATTTTTTAATTGAGTCCAGACTTGTTATTACCATTGCAATACGGTAATAACAAAAAAAAAATCAGTCAGAATGCAGTGAATTAATTGGTGGGAGCAGAGAGACTCTGAAGGCAGGGAGACCACAAAGGTAGCTTTTCCTGAGTCTAAGTTAGCAATGAATAGAATATAGGTTTTGTTAGTGATAAGGAGAATAAAAATAAGGAACTGAACACAATAAAAACTGAGAAAGCAGAACTGACATGTGCAGTAAGGGAGTAGAAGATGCCAGAGAAAATTCAGAGGTTTCAAGGCTGATGAGGGGTTTGACTGAATCATCAGTGCATCCCAAAGAGTAGCAGGTCTAGTTCAGCTTTGGACTCAGAGCACTGAATTGGTATACAGGGGTCACATTCAGGTGGAAGTTTCCAGGACACAGTTGGATGTACAGAAGTGTAACTCACGAAAATGACAAGGTTGAAGCTATACCTGTGTAAATCTTCATTGAAGCAAAAGCAAAAGTAGGTATTGAATATGATCTATAGATAGAAAATAAAAGAAGGCAAATAAAATTTTCTAGGAGAGTACCTGTAAAAAAGGAAGAAGTAGAAAAAAATTAGACAGCACATAGAATGAATAGGAAAATCAGGAGAGGATAGAGTCTTATAAGTCAAAGGAAGAAAGTTTTGAGAATGAGTCAAGGAGATTGATGATGCAGAAAAGATGTGTTTCCTAACTAAAAGATTTTTACTTGTAACATCCAAGAAAGTGGTTGTCACAATGTGGTCAAGAGTTAGGAAGTGAATGGGTGGAGAGAAAATAGAGTTACCAAAAAAAAAAAATACTTTTCAAAAGAATGACTTCAATAAAATGAAAAGAGTGATATGGCAGAAGGAAAATCTTACTGCTCTAGAATGAGAAGCTTGCTGATGAATTTGGAGTATCCTTAAGGTAACAAGGGCATGTATGGAAGGGCAAGCCTTAAGTCTCTTAGCGAGAAAAAAGAAATCATGTGCTATAGTTTGAATTTGTCCCCACCTCCCCAATTCATGTGTTGAGACACTGATAGTATTAAAAGGGTGAAAACTTGATCCAAGTATGGTGTCAAAAAGTGGACTCTTGTAACCTAGTGGTTAAGGGAACTGAATCTCACATGACTGACTTAATGGTTTGAATCCCAGCCCAGGAACATGAAAAAAACATTTCAGATATGTATGCATGCATGCCCCAAATCCCTACAACATGGAGAAATGGAGATTGCAGCATAACCATGCCCCATTGTGGGGTGCTTTATTCCTCCCCCTCTGTCTGTTGTTCTGGCTTTCTCTGGTGAGTTTACACATCCTCTGGCAATTTTTTTAAAGGTCAGGTTTTGAGGAAGAGATTAGGATTAAGATAATTAGGGTGGGGCCCCCATTATTGACTTCTGGTGAGTTTATAAGGAGAGAGACCCAGATGGAGCACAGAACACATTCTTCTACCCTTTGTCATGTTATAATATAGCCAGAAGGACCCCACCAGAGAGGAGCCCTGGACCTTGGGCCTTCAAACTGTGAACTGGATAAACCTCTACTTTAATCATTCAGCTTCAGAATTTCCATCCAGTTTCAGAATTAGCATCTGAACAAACTAGAACAATATCTTTATACAAGGCAGAAGAAAGGGAAAAAGTTGAAGATGGGTAAGGATGCAGAGAAAGTATGAGATAATGTGAAGGAAAGCTGAAGAAGCTAATAGCATATGATTTCTCTCATATCCCAACAAAATTAGATAAGAATGGATGTACTGAGGAGGCAGGGAAAGTAGAGGAGGAGGAGGAATTCAGAGCATAAGAGGAATGAATATTAAAGGCCTCCTGGAAAACATAGGACAGCAGTATAAATTAATTTGTTGCAGAATCATTGTCTAGGCTTTCAGACTTTCTTTGGCCACCCTGGGTCCATTACTTAGGATTTTCCTACAAATCTATTGTTTCCTTTCTAATGAATTTTAAACAAGTTTACCAGGTGTATTGTGAGAAAAATTATGCATAGAGAGCAGCAGTTAGCATAATGGCTATGTCACTGGACTACCATGTAGTTGACCACGGTTCACGTCCCAGACCCAGTGGCTTGAAACTCATGCTGGGCATGTGTGTGTGTGTGCCCAGGATCCCAAGAGCAGAATGGAGGAGAAGGGATTGAGGCGTTGGCCATCCCCACTGGGGGATGATTTCTCACTTTCTGTCTCTCTGTCTGTCTGGCAAGCACTCGCGTCCTGTAGCAAAAACCTCTCAAAAAAAATTATGCATAGATTTCAATTTTTGTTTTTGCACCAAAGTAAATGTGTTTTAATTTTTTTTCATGAATATTTTGAAGTTTCCTCATACATTTGCTCTATGAAATAACCATTGGTATTTTGTCACAAGTCTGAACTAGTTCATTCCAGTTCAGTTTGCAATCTTCCTTGTTGTTGTACTTACTCTGACTTCACAGCTCTTGGCCATAATTCCTAATTTCCTTCCTGCCAAGAATTGCGTTAGCATGTTAGTGCACTATTTCAACTGTTCTATTAATTCATTTAAAAATTTATTTGTGAAAAGGGAAATTTTCTTTTTTTTCTGTTCTTTAAATAGAAAACAGGCTTTTCTATTATTTTAAAGACCACGTTGAAGAGTGTATCCTCTGCCCCTCCCCTTCCCCCCCCCCCCCCCCTG
>NW_006159659.1:1139626-1153691 GCF_000334495.1 Tupaia belangeri chinensis | reverse complement strand
CAATTGGATTTCACCTTTTTTCTCAATAAAGATTTTCTGTATAAATTAAACTTCACTCAATTTCTTCTCTGGACCTTTGCTTTATACTCTGTTCAATGAGGTCGCTTTCTTTGTTGATGATTTCTTCCATTAACCCAGTCTCTATCACACTGGTTCTCTAAACCCCAATGACCTCCATCTCCACTACATTTTAGCCGCTCACTATACTTCTAAATACCATTTATCAAAGTCCTTAAGAACCCAACCTCTCAAACTCCTTTCTCTGGATCAACAATATCCTTTCCTACATCCTCACACATAATTAGCCTGATCTTTAATTTCATGACTACTTCCAGGCCTTCCATCCTTTCCAGTTCTTCTACCTTTTTACTCTAATTTTTAGTTAACATTTTATATTGACATGTTCCTGGTTCAAAACTTACAAATGTGTAATGCTTTATCCTTTTAATCTGTTATTCCTGTTTTGCCCACTCCACTGATTGTATTACCAAAAGGCTCGACACTTTGTCAGCAAGGTCCACCATGACGCATATTATCTAGCCTTAGGTAAATTAAGTTGCTCTGTAGAAACCCTTCTATTTTATTCTCAAATGAAAGGTTCTAAAGTGCCTCCACAACATTTCAATCCTGCCCCATTATGACTCATTCTCGGAATTATACCTTGCGACTATAAAGGTCAATTGCTCTGAGCACCACATCCCAACTTCCCTTCTCTCTACTTCGAACCCACCCTATATCTCAACTTCTCATTCTTTCTGTTTCTAAGGAATAAATACCTCTGTTTACTGCCACTGTTATCCTTCTCCAATCCATCATGAAAAGATCATCTACCTAAAGCCCAACACTAATGTCTTGCACAAAATCCTTTAATAGTTCTGCACTGACTTCAGAGTAGAGTTAAAACACATTAGCCTGTCAATCAAGACCTTCTGCATTAACCACCATGCCACTGGATATCATACAATCTAGTAATTCCACTCCTGGGTATTTATGCCAAAAGATAGGAAAACAGTCAGAAAAACACTTGTACATCCATGTGTATTGCAGCATTATTCACAATTGCTAAGATATGGAATCAGACCAAATGCCCAAGAACAGATGACTGAATTGAAAAAAATGTGGCATATATAGATGATGGAATACTACTTGGCCATAAAAAACAGACACTAACATGTGATATGAAGTTGATGAATATGGAAGATTTAATGCTAAGCAAAGCAAGCCAGACTATGAAAGATATAGTATATGTCCCTGCTCAATATATACTGAATGTCTATGCTCTATGACAGAAACTGAAAGACAGGAAGGCATAATAGCAGGAGGGAAAGGGTAGATACCAGAGACAGTATAAGAGGGGGTGAGTAACAGGGAAAGGGAGGGAGGGTATCAGTGGAAAAAAAAACAGATAAATGAACAAAAAGTTATCTATAGGTGATAATGTATATGGCAATATCTTTGCCTTGATTGATATGCACTGTATTCAAGCTGGGAAAAAAACATTTTGTATACTATAAAGCTGTACAGTGATTAAATGTAAATTTTAAAAATGTAAAAAAATTAATTGAAAAAAGACACTCTGCAAGATGGCCAAAATCTGCCATTACAGTATAGTCTCTTATCACCTCCCTATATAACATGTCCTAAGTTGCCACTGAACAGAACACATTTTTCTTCCTCAAAGGTGTCTTGCATGCTATGCATTTATGCCTGGTAGAATCAAGGTATCATCTTCCATTTTTATAATTTCAGTTTAAATCCTGACTCTGCCATTTGCCAGCCAGGTGACTTTAGTCAAGGATATAGAATCAGGTATCCTCAGTTTCTTTCCTAGCTACTAGTAAGAATCAAATTAAATTACTGTTGTAGTGCTTGATAAACTGCATAATGCTACTAAAATGTAGTGTTTTTTCATATAGTCAACAAATATTGATTTAGCACCCACTACTAGCCAGGCATTAGAAATACTGGTGTTCATTTTCTAAATGAACATTATAAATATACTTAAGGAGACAGAACCAATGTGCATCCACTGATCAATGTAAACAAACAAACAAACAAAAAAGCAAATATGAGAACTGAGACAAAGAAAGTCCACACAAAGTCTGAGGTTCAACAAACATTGTTGTAGAAAAACGTCATTTGTCAGTGGCTTAATGGCCAGTTTCTGCTCAGAAACATTCTCCTGCAGCTTATGTCTTTTTTGCTGTTTTTTGGGATGGATACCAAGATCAACTCAGAACAGCAACTTAAAGAAATTCTGAAAGCTAATTAGAAATAGGAGTAGGATCTTTTTTATTCCTTAGAATGTGAACCTCTGATTGGAACAAAAAAGAGAAAGATTCCTTTAAGTAGGCCCATGTCTTGAATCTCTTTAATCCATGCCAGATGGGATGTTCAGGAGCAGATTGTATAAGAAAGCTTGCAAGAGAACATGGCCTTGTAAATATAGCTTCTCTTGATGATGGCTGTGACTCTACTCAGCATAAGAGAAGGCCTTACTGAAAAGGGTTTTTTCACTATAGTCACCAATGCAAAAATCACACACCAAAAAGTACGTTTTCTCTAGTACTGACAGACTTCTTGTCCTAGTTCCAATAAAATGATTGCTGATTCCCAGAAAGTTAGGGGATAAGGGAAGCAGGTGGACAAATGCTACCCAGTGAACAAGCTGTTTCTCTTTAGCTCTTCCCATCCCTCTTTAAAAAAAAAAATCCAAAATAGAAATTTCAAAGCTTAAAAAACTTCAAGGCAATTTAAGTTGCTTCCCATGACTTTAAACATTGAATGTTCACACCTACGTCAGTACTACATTGAGAACCTCCCACTCAGAGACTGTATTTAGGAAAGAAGGATGCTGTAGTCTGAGATGATGCCTAGATTTGAGAGATCTTAAGTTTATAGATGAGTTCACTTCAGCAAGATTCTGGATTTCATCAGATTAAGTTCTTACTCATTTGTGGATAGTCAGGTCAACCTTTTTAGGAGGTTTCCCTTTAGGGGTAATTATAGGAGATAAAAATATTTGTTATAAGATAAACACAGTAACGCCTCTGTATAACCGACTTTATCACTTACATATATCCTGTTTCATGCAATAGGATTGTTTCTAAGAATCTGGATGCACACTGAGTTACAGTCTTCAGGACTCTCTTGATATAATCCTAAAAAACAGACATTGTTTTCTCCCCAAACTTTAGGCACTGACAACAATCCATGTTTCATTTTTAACAGTGTTTATACTTTTATTAGTTTTAAAAATATAGTGTATATTTACTGATGCATTTTCTGAGAAATTAAGTTTTGTTTTTAGTATTTAAGCCTTAACATGGCCAAATTGCATATCTGGCATGTTATTTTACACCCCACCATTTTCATGGTTTTTTAGTTTAAGCCAAGCCAGGTGAGTAGGCGTCATCTAAGATAAAATCTTGCTGACTTTTTTCCCCAAAGAAAAGCTAGTGAACAGGAGGTGATAAATGCTATGCTTCCTACTCAGACTCTGTCACATAAGATGTCAGTTCTTTTTTTTTTTAATTATATTCTTTGCCATCTCAAAAAGGCAAGTAATTTTGCTGCATATTATCCTACCTTTGTTAAAGTTCTTCACAAGCAGCAGTGGAAGACCTTTCATTTGTTGTGCCAGAGCTGGTCTTAATATCCAATTCTAAGCCAATTTCTTGGCATCCTAGAAAAAGAAAAATATTATTCATTGTCAAAAAAGCAGACCAGACAATTACTAAAATGCAAGCCAGGTATAAAAAATGCAACATCTTTCTGAAATACTATTCCAGTTGGGGGGAGTTTTTTATTTTCTTTTGAAGAACAAATAGGCACAACTTATTCCACTCTACTAATGGCATTGACCAAAGGGATTAACATAATACAGACATCATCAGTAAGATTCTGGAAACGAAAGAGAAACTAAAAGCTCCTGTCTTACATGGGTTTCCAAGAATCAGATCCTGACATTAGGAGTCTATAGCCAGTTATGTATTGGCTATTTGAGAGGCACAGAGATCACAGAAAAGGTAGTGAGGAAAGAATATGGGGAAGGGAAGACAACATGTTCAAGGAGAGGATCTAATAAGAAACCCACCACCAAAACAGCAAGTAGAGCTTAATCCTTAGAGAAAACTCTGGTAATATTGCAAAATATGTGTCTGAGAATTATCCCACCCAAGGTACCAGGGTGTTGTAACATTTATACCTCAACTTCTGGCAGTTATTGATTGAAAGCTACTGAGGTGTAGGGGCTGGAATTCTCTCTTTTAAAAAAAGTTTATTAATTTACTTCATGAGAGAGAGAGATAGAGATCCCCAACAGGGTCTTCATGCCACAAGCCACTTCTAGTCTCAACCAGCCTAGATCATGGACATGCACAAGCTTACTTCACATGCTCAGGGAGGTCCCAGGACATGAACTCGGGACCTTTCCAATATGAGTCCAGCTGCACCACCTTCTGTCCCATTTGGCAGAGATTTTTCATCCACATATCCCATCTGCCTTTCTAATTTCAAAAAGAAAATCTCATAGGCCCAGAGATGCAGACATTGGCAGCTTGGAAGCAGGCTGGGGCATGTTGGCCAGTCAAGGAAAAGAAAGAGAGCAACATACTGACATTGCTACATCTCTGCTTTGTACTTAATCAGAGAATGTTGTATTGTTTCCTGACACAGAATCTTCAGATAAGGTCAATAGATTTGTCAAATAAAAATCCAGGTCACATGGGCCAGCCAGTGGCATGGTGGTGAAGGTGGCTCGATCTCACATGGCTCGCTATACAGTTCAAGTCCTAGACCTGACAATTTGAAAAACATGTCAGATGGGTGTGCATGAGTGCCTAAAAATCCCAAAAGGAGATATAAATGGAGAAGAGGTTGCAGCATGACCATACTCCATGTAGTTGCTCTCACTCACTCCCACAGTGCATATGCCCTATAGCAAAATTATATGTATATATGACACTGAGTTCAAACCCTATCTCCAGAAAGATGTAACAGAAGAAGTAACAAGGTCAGCATGTCCATTTGTGCTCCCCTTTCTTCCATCCTTACCTGTATCTCCCACATGTCATTTACTCAGGTAAGATACCTTTCCCTTCTATGTGAAGAGTAGAGGTGGTGGGATCCTGTTGAATTTATCTGTGGAGAAATGAGAACAGGCATTTTCTACCAGAAGCAGAGAGGTGTTAAGTCTTTTTCATGATGATACGTTGGCTGTAGGCCCCAGTAAATACCAATAGATGCTCATGTTTATTGAAGCTTTCTTTATGGGAGACACCATCTTGTATGATTTCCATGCATTACTATATTACTAATTAATAATCACAATAGCATAAGGCAGGTAGAACTATTATTCTTTATTTCCAGATAAGGAACCAAAGATACAGGAAGACTAAGTAGTCTGCCTAAGACTATAAACGTAAACACTATCTCTAGAAAACCACCTGTGTTTTTTAATAGGTTTTTCCCTTAGGACACATGGACTTGCCAAAAAGAGAGAAAGAAAGGTTGAAAGGGAAAGTGAGAAATCATGCCACAATCCCTTCTCCATTCTTCTCCCAGGATCTTAGGCACACATGCACATGTGTCTAGCATGATTTTTAAGCCACCAGATCCAGGACTCAAACCGTGGTCAGCTATGTGGGAGTCTAGCAACCTAACCACTACACCATCTGTTGGCCCCCAAAACAAACTCTTAACCATCATGCTAAAGATGAAGAGAGGGTATAGTTGATGTGAAACAGTTTAAGAGCTTTACAAAGGAAATGAATGTAAGTAATGGTGTAAAACAAACTAAAAAAGAATCTCTCAGCAATGAATTGAGGAATTAAGATTCTTTAAACAGATCAAAGAGAAAAACAAAGACAAAATCCAAGAGTAAGGGAAGATACCTCATAACTATCTAACCCCTCCACCTGCTCCCATTAAAAAGGATAAGTTAGAAAGAGAAACCATTAGGCCAGAGGAATCTAAATAAGTGCTCTGGATGAGCTCACCCAGATCCAAATACTAATACTGTTACTGCAAAAATGATAAACTGTTAAAATGGCACCATAAATATTGGGGATAGTTAGCGATTTTTAAAGTTGAGTGACAGGAAGTGGATGAATATGGAAGATTTACTGCTGAGTGAAGCAATCCAGGCTATGAAGGAGAGGCATTGTATATTCTCACTTATTATATACCGAGTATCCACACTCTATGATTGAAACTAATTGACTAAAAGATATAGAAACACAGTATATAGATGTAAATACTAGATATAGTGTGTGTGAAAGAGGAGGGTCTAAGGAAGGACATTTAGAAGAAAAATAGGGAGGCAAAGCATTAATGGCACAAAGAAATGTGGTATTATCTGTTGAAGATATTTTGTAGTTTTATCAACTGTACTAGGGAGAAATGTTCACCTGTTGAAATATCCATTTTCTGAGCCAAATAATAATGTGATTGAATGTATAAAAAAAGAAATAAAAATAAATTTAGAAAAAAATTAAGTTGAGTTCCTCTTTTCTATCACATGAATTTGCAAATGCAAATAAGATATACATAGAAAAACAAAAGCAAGATGAGATAAAGCTGGAGAACATGTAAGAGAATTCCTAAAGAGAAGAAGTGGTATCTTGCCTTTGAGCAGAAAATAATTCTGGCTGGAAACTATTGAAGGCTCCATACCTTCCAAATGGCCAAAATATGTTCTTGCATTATGTGATGTGCTCTTAGCAACTAGGGATATAGTGCAGTTCTGAAATGGCACTGGATGTTTTTTGGTGTCTGGCCTTAGCTTGACTGTGAATTGGGGGCAAATAACAGCAGTCAAAAAGCCAGCCTGGAAAATAATCACAGAAATCCTTCCTGGAACCAAAGTTGTTAAAAAAAAAATGTGTGTGAAAGAGACTGTGGTAAAATCACAAATAAGCAATATCTTCCCATATCCAGGAGAGACACAGAGCGAAGAGAGCTCATGAAGGACATGGTACAGAAGGCAGAGACAATTGCAAATCGAGCTCTTCTTTTGGTTATCCATATGAACAATTAAAATGAAAACAGTATCAATGTGAACTCATTACTTTAAAAAATATATTTTCTAAACTGAAGAGTGTAAATACAATGAGACCCAGCATATCTAATACACAGATTTGGTGTCTAAAACCAATTTGTTTCTGAGATGAACCAAGGTTCTTTAGAGAAATGGCAGATTACAGGTCTGGGGCAGAGGGAGTATGGAATGAGCCTGAAATATTTTACTGTACCAGAAAGTGAGAAAGCATTCAAAGAGTATTGGGGGAAAAAAAAAAAAACACAAAAAACATAAGGACCAGTTTGAAGGAACTCCTACCAGACACATTTGAGATCATTTGAGCAACATGAAAAATAGCAGCCACAATTTATACCAGGACTGAATAAATAAAAAATCTACAGGTCCAAGAAATAATCAGGAGAAAGAAGAGCAGGGAAAATAGAAATGTTCTTTTCTGCAGAAGGATATCAGCTAACAAATGTAGAAGGACTATCCAAATATTTTAAATAGTCCCTGTACCTTCTTAACATCACTGTCTTGCCAGGTCACCAACATTGTCACTTGACTAACACTAATCCTCTTCACCTCCCCCACATGGCCATGTGCTTCTTGTTGCTCTGCCTAACACTGTTGCTTTGGGTCTATGAGGTTCTGGAAACTGTACCAGTGCAATGATGTTCTCTACAATTTACTCACTGGCAAGAATAAAAGTAGGAACTTTCAACCACTAGAAAAAAATTATTTAAATTGACAGGTGCATGTGCGAGCGTGCCCAAGATCCCGAGAGGAGAATGGAGGAGAAGGGATTGCGGCGTGACCATCCCCTCTGGGGAGTGATTTCTCGCTTTCTGTCTCTATGTCTCTGTCTGTCTGTCTGGCGAGCGCACGCACCCTTATAGCGAAAACCTCTCCAAAAAGAAAAAAAAAAAAAGAAAGAAAATTTTTAAATTGATAGTTGCAGAATTGTGGAGTGTTTTTACATTGATCTTTTGCTAATGCAATTAGCAATATGTTTTCCATGTATGACTTAATAAAAATCCTAAATCATAAACAAATGTAGGAAAACTGACAAAAATAGGAAACCACTCTTTTGAAACTATAATGCAATAATTGGTTGGTACAAGAATGTTAAATCCACTGGGTTAAGGGTTAATGGTAATAGGATGTTTAAATGTTGTCAACTTATCTCCCTTGAATTACTTAGTAATTACAATGTGAAAGATTTTATCCTTTATTAGAGAGATCTCATGGACCCAGTGAAGTATTCATCTATATAAAATGGACATAAAAATAGCATCCATATCAGAGAGTTGGTGTAAGGATGAATAAGCCAATCCATGAAAAACACATACCAATGAACCGCACAGAAAGAGCACAATAAATTAGCACTACCATAAAACTAATATCATTATTTTACATAAGCAAAAGTACTGCAGTCAAATAAGGTTAAATGACTTACTTCCCTTTACTTTCTACAAAGACCATAGCCAAATTACTAACTTCAGTATACTAATAGGATGGTCAATATCAAGACATAGCAAACCCAAGAACATGAAATCCAGAAGCAGAGTGCCCCGATATCAAGAGTGCTTGTCTGTACAGTTTACTCCAGACCTTTCCAGAATACAACTACTCCTAAGTTCTCTAGCAAAGAAAAGTATGATTATCACCTTCCTTCCTTATAACAGAGAGACTGGGGGGAGTAAAGAGATTCAAAGAGATAAAAAGCTGAACTTTTTCCCAAGAGTAAGCCCCTTTAATTTCCCATGACCACTGATGTTTTATGGGAGAAAATGCTTTCAGAGAGCTGAAGTGGAAATCCCAAAGCAAAAATGATGGTTGAGATGTCTCTTAATGGAAAGGCAACCACAATCCACTTTTGGTAAAATACTTGGAAGAAGATTACAAAAACATGACAGAGTTATTACTCCAGTATAAGCTAATTTATTTCCCTCTGCTAAGAGTTCACTTCTTAGAAAATGTATCCCTTGAAACTGATCAGGTCTCAAACCATTTCTTCACCTTGGGAGTAAGGCGATGTGGTAGTGATGGAGCCAGCATGAGTTTGTTGTGAGCATTACTTAGCTAAAACCTAGATTAGCAGGTTTTGTGGGACCTTAATCTTTCCCCCCACCCGCCAGGGATAGGGGGGAGAGGACCTTACTCTTATAATGCAATATTACTCCCAGTGAATTCTGATTACTGGTATCTGCATTTCTTTGCCAGAGAACTTTTTTAGTAACTTGGGCTAGCTCTGCCTACTTCATAGCAAGTCAGAAATGCTAGAAAATTAGTGTCTCTGGAGACCTCAGTTCAAGACAAACAGTAACACAAATATTTATTTCCCAGAACTCTAACCCCTCTACTGAGATAACTTTAAGTTGTCTACTCTATACTGGCTTCCAGACCAGGGAATGAAGCAGTGACATCTTGCTTGATAAAACACTTTATTGGCTTCCTTCCCTTCACCATCTTACCTTATTACTTCTCTACTGGTGTTTCCTAGGGCCACTTTTCTAGTAAACTGCTTCTGCCAGAGTCCTTGTGCTTTTGGAGGGACACAAATTAAGATGTCAGAATAAACCAAAATTACCACTTTTTACTAGAATAACAAACTGCATCATCAAATCAATCATTGAGACTATTGTGTGTGCATCTATAACCTGAGGGAGGATGCATATAATGCATCTGGAGCAACATTAGTATTCTTATGAGGGATGTTAATCAAAATATTTACCAACTGCAGCAGCATAAATCTTGGAGTAGGGTCCTAAAAAATGTCAAGATTCATGAAACCAGGGCAGTTGTGGAGCGGATAGCTCGTCTCTGTGCCGAGCTCATTTACTTAGCAGTAGGGTAATATTTCAGTATTTTATCAGTCAATTCAATTCTACCAGTGTGTATTCATTGAACATCAGTCTTGTTATATGACACTTTGGATATATTTTTTAGGCTTCTATGTAAACCAAGCACTTATAAAATAATCCCACATAAAATATGGGTCAGGTTTTTCCTGTATCCTGCATTCTGATATTTTTCCCCCAGGATCCTATAAACTTGAATAGAGCTTACAGAAACAGCATCTTTTATTAAATTCATACATTTATTGGTAACTCTGTAAGAGATGTATTTAAAATAGCTCTTTCATATATAAAGAAAAAAATTCTTACTGTTGCAACTATTCGAAGGAAAGCAAATGCACTAGAAAGTGACTTTCTAAATTATAGAGTTGTTTTATTATAATAATTCTGTAAAATCTGGCTTGTACAGTATGGAGGCATATCTTTCACAGTTGTTTTACAACATATCTGCAGAACAATGAAAACTGGTATTTGTAATAATGACTCCAAGGTCATCTTAGAGAAAAAAAATTTATATGCGTTATGTTTTAATAATTAATTTTGTTGTAGAGTAGTTATTTTAAGGTTGATAACAACTACCATTTATAGTTTTATTAAGGGGTTGGTAATATGGATTTTTTTTTGAACCTTTGGACTCTCTCATTCAGTCCAATATTATGAAAACTCTCTCAGTACCCAAGGATAGGGCTGATGTGAAAGTGATGGGTATTCAGGGCAATAGTATTGATAAACACCAAATAACTCTAATCTAATAATTATGTATTGGACTGTCAGAAAATTCATGATGTATTTTTGCATAGAAAACCATAGAAAAATATGTCCATGGCTTTTCTGACAACCCAATAACTATACATACACATTTTCTAGTGAAAACATGACTTTAAAATTTTGAGAAAAGAATGAAGTTGCATCAGAGGTTTGCATAAAAATCAGGCTCTGCTTCCAGTAAAGATTTAGGTGACATGAGGCTAAGTGTCTAATCCTTCTTATGAAGGGACTTTAAAAAGTTCATGGAAAAATGGAATTAGAGTTTGAGTAAACTTGAAATTCATGCATTTTTAAAATAATACATATTTCCACGAACTTTTTGAAAACCTCACCTTTTTTTTTCTATGCATTATATTTCTTTTATATTTTTGTCCTTCCATCTTGCCTTCTTTGGAATTTAATATTTTTATTATTATTTTCCTTCCTTTTTTCTTTAAAAAAATTTTTAGTGGGCATGTGCATTCACTGGAGAGAGAGAGAGAGAAGGTCAGAAAGCACCCCACATGGGGGATGGTCATGTTGCAATCCCTTCTCCATTTCTCCTTTTAGGATTTTGGACACACATGCACACATTCCCACTGTATTTTTTAAGCTGCAAAGTCCAGGACTGGAACCATCTATTCTGCTGTGTGGGATCCAGCCATCTTAACCACATGCCACAGGCTGGCCCCAATTATTTTCCTTCTATTGCTTTTTAGCAATGCACTTTCCTCCTGCTATTTAGTGTTTACCTTTGCAACTACAACATACATTCTCGACTTACTAAAATCTAATAAAAAGTGATGTCACTTCCCAGAAAATGAAGAGACCATGAAACTTTCTTACTCCATTTACTTCTTTCCCACCCACCTTTTTTTATTATTGTCATATATTTTAAACCATATCCAACATTATGTTTTCATAGACTTTGGTTTCAGCAGTTGTACCACCATATGCCTCAGTATGGTTTCTTTGTATTTTTTCTGCTTTGTAATTGTGTCTTTCTTGAATATATAGCTTGAAGTCTTTTACTTGTTTTCAAAAACAATTTCTTCAAACATTACTTTTGCTTTAGTCTCTTTCTCCTCTCCTTCTGTAACTTCTATCACATATATGTTAGCCTTTTTCATTGTGCTCCATATATCTCTTAGGCTCTTGTCTGTATTTTCCATCCTTCTGTTCTCCATGTTCTTTCTGATCTATCTTCCAGTTTATTATTCTCTTTTCAGCTATGTCTAATACGCTATCAAATTCATCTATTGAGTTCTTAATTACAGATGTTGCATTTTTTCACTTTTTAAATTTCTACTTGATGACTTTATATTGTTCAGTTTCCTACTGAAATTCATCATGACCTTTAAATTATTCAAAGTACTTAATTTTTATTTACATTTATTATATGTTTTTATAGCATATGATATGTGTTCTCAAAGCATAAATACATTGCATATCAAGCAATTCAAAGATATTACTGTATATAATAACTTTCCATTCTTTTCATAACTATTTTAAAACCTATACCTGTAAATTATATTTTCCACTTTTCTTGTGTGTTTAAAAACCATTTTTTATCAATTAATGTTATTCTCTACATTATTGGTTATTTTTCATTGGATTACATATAATGTATGTCACATTTTTAGAGAGAATTTGAGGCTCTGGATGATATTACATTCCTCCAGAGAGAATTTATTCTTTTTTGTTTTAAGAGGTTTTTTGTTTTAGGATGTGTGTGCTCACCAGAAAGAGAGACAGATAGATACAGTGAGAGGAAAAATGAGAAATCACCCCCACCTCCCCTAGTGAGCCTGGCCATGCCGCAATCCCTTTTCTACCATTCTCCTTCCAGGAAGAAGGAGACATACATGCCCAGTGTGATTTTTCAAGCCACTGGGTCCAGGACTTGAACTGTGGTCCACCATGTGGGGGACTAGTGATATAACCGCTACACCATCTGCTGGCCCCAAGAGGATTTATTCTTGATCCAGCCAGTTGCTTAGCCTTAAAAAAAAAAACAACTTAATCCAATAAAAAATTTAGCAGATTCAATAATGACCTTGAGATTTTGTGACAGTTGGTATATTTGTGGTTTACCCTAATTCTTAGGTAACCTTTTGGGCTCAGATCTGAAGACTAAGAATGTTTGTTTGGGCTATACCAACACAGTGTGTTGTAGACACTTTTGTTGTCACACAGATCACCACAAACTATCTTCCCTCTCTAAGCTTCTTTTTTTCTCTGGGATATTGATTCTGCATGCCCTTGCTGTATCTTGGTGACTCTGATATCTTAAAAAGATGTTTTTAAGTTTCTACCAGTTTTACTAGCTCTTCATTTCAGAGTGGTTGTTCTGAAAAAAGCCAGTCAATCATGTCCAGAAACAGAACTTTTCCCAAATGGCTTTTTAGTCTCCCATCTTGAAAATGAGTAGACAATAAAAGTATGCTCAATTCTGGAAAGAATTTGAATATGACAGAGCAATCAAAACCAACAAACAGAATAAACAGTGAAATATGAAAAAAAATGTACTATGCAAGTATAATAAAAGTTTAATAAACTCTCATCCTTAGAGAAATAAGAGAAGATATTTCACCCAAGAAAAAGGAAATGATACAAAAAAATTCATAAAAGTCCTTATATTATGAAAGATTAACTTTCAGAATGAGAAGATTAAAAAAAGAACCAAAACCACTTGCAAGAATTTTTCAAAGTAAATGTCTTAGAAACTCTATAAAAAGCAGAATTAAATGTATATTTATACACATACATACATACATGGTCTGGAAGCCATCTGGCTCAAAGAAACTATTCGCATTGTGTTGTTTTTTTGTAGCTTTGGAGGGAGAATTAGGATAAAATTAAGCAATAGATTTTAGTAGCTAAAGATGAGTGATAAAAATACCTAAAATGATGTGATATAACTTATGCTAAATGAATTATTTTTGATAGATAGCAATTAATTATTAGCCCTTACAATTTGGATTTGAGAAACTGTACTTTTTTTTTTTTTTTTGGCTATAGGGCGCGTGCGCTCGCCAGACAGACAGAGAGAGACATAGAGACAGAAAGCGAGAAATCACCCCCCAGGGAGGATGGTCACGCCGCAGTCCCTTCTCCTCCACTCTCCTCTCGGGATCTTGGGCATGCACACACACACACGCCCGGCGTGAGTTTTAAGCCACCGGGTCTGGGACACGAACCGCGGTCGACTACGTGGGAGTCCAGCGACATAGCCATTACGCTAACTGCTGGTTCCCGAGAAACTGTACCTTTATAAAAGGTACAAATGTATGTAATGTATTATCTAATCTAATAATCTATTTATCAAGATCATTGAGAAACTGGCCCCTTTGAATCTTGCTGTCCTAGCTGGCAAAAGAATTAATTAAAATTCTCTAGAGAAAAAGAGCCAATAGCATATATATATATATATATA
>NW_006159659.1:1134673-1139355 GCF_000334495.1 Tupaia belangeri chinensis | reverse complement strand
AGTAGTCTAGTGTCTAGACTAGGTCCAAAGGCCTGAAAACATTGAGTACCTGAGGGCTGCAAAAGATTGGTGTCCCAGTTCAGTCAGACAGTTAATTCAACGTTCCTCTGTGTTTTTGTTCTATTCAGGGTCTGAATAGATCGGATGATGCCCACTCACAATGGGTAGGGACATCTGTTTTACTCAGGCCACCAATTCAGATGTTACTCTCTTCCAGAAACATCCTTGTAGACATACCCAGAAATAGTGTTTAACCAACTTTCTGGGCATCCATGAACCACTCAAATTGACACAAAAGTAATTCTCACACCAGAGATTGCTTTTTCTAAAAACATATCTAAATTTTGGTCATTTTGGTATCTAAAAAAATGTAACAGCAGCAAAAATATTAACCTTTTGAGTCTAAACCTATAAAATAAAGATACATTTTAGAAACTATACTAATCTTTTTTTTTTTTCCAATCAGATGGTTTTCACTCTCATAAGTTTTGGTCACAGGCAAACAAAATGTAACATTTATTCTCAAAACCCAATATGAAACTTACAGATAAATATTTTATTTTTCCATTCAGATTTTACTATTAATATTAGAATATGAGGTATTTAGAAACAATGTAGGGAGACGGCTATTTGGACATAATCTATAACATAAAATCACATGGCATAATATGATAATTAATAGATGTATAGTCTGAGCTCTTTACTATCCCATGCCAAAGAATTGCTTTATTTCAAATTTATGTGCCTTATAGTAGCATAATATGTTCTTTTTCTCACAAAGGTAAAAGGACTTGTGTTATCATCTTTATCTACTTCCACCTTTGACAGCCTATAATAAACTTTGAGACTATCCTCCTTTACTATAGAAAAATGAGTCACCTAGAGTTACATAACACTCAGTTCCTAGGAATCCAAATCTCTCATTTTCTCCTAATCTCCAAAGTGCTTATTACTTAAAGAAAAAAAAAAGTTTAACTGTTTTAAGGGAATACTCAAGAAATAGCAAACTAAAATGTACAATTCCAAGCAACTTCCAGAATGGCCATGCTTATTATTCTTACCTATCTTTACATGCACTCACGCGCTCACTCTGAGTCATACAAGTGCTGACTCTGAGTTTGCATGACCCTCAGAGTGAGCATCTCCTTAGTTGGTGCCCTAGGTTTCTCTCTTGCCTCACCCCACTTCCTGTTCTGTTTAGGACAGGGCCCATGAAAACTATTTCAGAAATAAGCAAAGGGAGAGAGTCCCACAGGGGACACTGATAAATAGTCAGAAAGGACAAAAGGAAAATGCACCAGCAATGTTATGAAAGTCAAGAAAGCACATCCAGAAGAAAGCAGTGGTCACCATAATTTAATGTAGAATGTGAATCACATAAGATAATATCCAAAATGTGTTCATTGCTAGGAACTGGTGATTCCAAAAAAATACATGATTCTTAAGCATGCAAAAAGAAACTAAAGCCGTGTTGGAAAAGGCCTTGGAAAATGTCCTCTCAAATATTGCTGATAGAGTGTAAATTGATACAACTGTCAATGAACCCAATGTGACAGCATCTATCAAAAATTGCTTTGGGGCCAGCCCTTAGCATGGTGTCTACAGTAGCTGAATCCCACATGCAAACTGCACCAGTCCCAGACTTGGCAGCTTGAGAAACACATTAGGCATGTGTCTGCACATGCCCAAGAGTTCCAAAAGGAGGGAGAAATAGAGAAGGGATTGCAGCATGACCATTCCCCATGCTGAGTGCTTTCTCATTTTCTCACCCCTACCCTCTCAGAGAGTACTTGTGTCCTTTGGCAAAATTTTGAAGCAATTGCTTAGACTTAACAATTCCATTTCTGGGTATTATCCAACATATTCTTGACACCTAAGTTTGAGGACATGTATTGCAAAATTTATTATAAATACTGAAATAACTTCAGTGTTATCGAAAATGGGTTAAATAAATCATAATATATTCATGTTAGAGAATTAATAGAATTCTATACAGTCATTCAAAGGAATAAGTGAGCTTTGTATGTACTGATAAGGAAAAATCTCTGTCATTACATGAAAGCAATATAAATCAGAATAGTGTTTTTGTATGATTTAATTTATGATTTTTTTTTAAATTAGAGAACATGTATATTCATTTTCTGCATAAAATATGTCCAGGATACAAAAAACTGGTGATAGCTGTTGCTTCTTGAGAAGGGAAAGAAGCTAGAAACCACAGACTAGAAAGAGAATACTTTACATTTTACTCTTGTACTTTTAAAATACCATTTTATATGTACTCATTACCTATTCAATAAACAAATTAAAATTTAAAACCCTTTTTATGGTATTCAGCAGAAAGTAAGTTGCAAATAATCCTCCTAAATGGCTGCTTCTGGGACATGGCAGGCATAGGACCCATATCACAGTAGGTTAAGGAGTAACCCTGGAGTAAATGGACACATTCTGGTGAGAATAACTTTAAAGTTCCTTGACCCTAGATGGGCAAAGAATAACAGGACAGTAGCGAGAGGTGGACTTGAAGCCATGGAACTGAGGGGCTAACCTTCACATGGATACTCGGGTTACCCAACAAAGCAGAGTGCCTTGAATAGCATGTAAATAGTCTCTAAACTTTGTGTTTCTCTACCTCAATAAAGGCTAATAACATACCTAGCGCTTTGCAGGCTCTAAATACCATTGTCAATAGCTTCTTTACTAAAATCAGTGATCTGTCATTTTCTATCTATGTAAGCTTAGAAAGTTATTTTATTTCTCTGTGCCTCATTTTCATCTGTCCATTTACATATAGATATAATTATCCACTGTTAGGTGATTTCATCATTGTGCAAACCTCATAGAGTGTACTTACACAAACTTAGATGGTATTATCTACTACACACCTAGACTACATGGTATAATAGCCTATTGTCTATTGCTCCTAGGCTACAAACTTGTTCAGCATGTTAATGTACTGAATAGTGGAAGCACTTGTAACACAATAGTATTTGTGCATCTAAACAGGAAAAGTACAGTAGAAATATGATTTTAAAATGGCACAGCTATATAGGACACTTACTGTGAATGGAGCTTACAGTACTGGAAGTTTGCTCTGGATGAGTCAATGACTGAGTAGTGAATGTGAAGATCTAGAATATTACTATATACTATTGAAGACTGTATGAATACTGTGAACTTAGGCTACAATAAATTTATTAGAAATATTTTTCTTTAAGAATAAATTAGTGAAATTTTTATCTTATAAACTTTCTCAATTTTTTAACTATATTACTCTTTTATAGTAACACTTTTGTTGAAACAAATTCATTGAATGACTGCACAAAATATTTTCTTCCTTTATATCCTTATTCCATAAGCTTTCTTCTAATTTTTTTTCTTTTTACACTTTTTTGTTAAAAACTAAGACATAAGCACATACATGAGCCTAGGCCTACATAGGGTCAGGATCATCAATACTACTGTCTTCTACTTCCACATCTTTTCTCAAAGCAGAGTCACCATGAACAAAACAAGAGTAAATAAAACACAATAGAAAATGGTGCATATAAAAGATGCATAAACACAAGAAATATAAGGCTGCTGCCAGTGTAACACAGACTATTGTTTTATAGTAAGCTTCATTTTATTTGTAAGTAGGAGTACACTCTAAAATAATGATAAAGAGTATAGTATAGTAAGTACATAAACTAGTAATATAGTAATTTATTATCATTATCAAATATTATGTACTATATATAATCAAATGTGCTATACTGTTACATGACTGACAGCACATAGGTTTCGTTACACCAAGATCACTACAAACATGTGACTAATGTATTGTGCTATGACATTAAGATGGCTATGGCATTATTAGGCAATTGGAATTTTTCAACTCCATTGTAGTCTTATGGGACCACCATCATATATGTGGTCTGTTGTTGACTAAAACATCATTAGGAAGTTCATAATTGTACTGTGAGAATCAAATGAGTTAATAGGAATAAATCGCTGAGAACCACGACTGGTATATGGGCTAGCCCTTTGCTAGGACTTCTATAACAAAATATTGCAGATTGCATAGCCTCAACAATAAGAATTTTTTTTCCCAGTTCCTGAGGCTAGAAATCTGAACTCAGGTGTTAGTAGGATTGGTTTCTTTTGGGGACTCTTAGCTTGTAAATGGTCTTCTTTCGCATCTTCACATAGTCATCCCTCTGTGTCTGTGACCAAATTTCTTCTTATAAGGACACTACATATATTGGATTAAGGCCTAATGACCTCATTTAACCTTAATAATAAGACCTCTTTAAGACCTTATATCTGTTTTAAAAAATAGGGAAAAAAGAAAGACCATATCTCCAGATATTGTCATGTTTTGAGGTACTGGGGATTAGGACTTCAAACACACAAACTTTGGATGGATGCAGTTCAGTGAATAACACTGCATATTTGTGGCTGTGTATTCAGGATAATGGCAAATGTTTTAGTGAAGAGGAATTCAGTAATACTTGTGCTAGTATCATCAGTGGATTTGTAGATGATAATGAGGAAGGGGGGAGAGAGTGTTTTGTCCTGTGAAAATTAAAATAAAATATATATATATATAAATACACATATATACATATATACACATATATATGTGTATATACATACATATATATATATACACATGTGTGTGTATTTTATATATATATATA